>NW_026993416.1:0-14046 GCF_028769735.1 Zonotrichia leucophrys gambelii
GCCCCCCCCCCCCAAAAAAAAGGCCCTTTTTCCGGAAAAAACTACCGCCCCTTTTGGGTCAATTGAGGCCCCCTTGTACAAACCAGCCCACGACTGGGCCACCTTTAGGGGGAAACCCTCCCTATCTGGATTTCAGGGCCACCGGCCCCTCCCACCCACCCCCAAAACAAAAACCCGGGCCCTTTCCTAAGAAAACACCGCCCCCGCCCGGGTGGGAGAGAGGGCCAGGGCCCCTAAAACCGCCCGCCGCACGGGGGCCACCTTCAATTGGGAAACCCTCCTGCTACGGGATTTTCAGGAGCCGGGCCCCCCTCCAGCCCAGCCCCCAAACAAAAACACCCTTTTTCCCGAATAAAACACCCGCCCCTCATCTGGTGGCAGATTGCAGGGCCCTGCCCTTCAAAACCCCCGACTTTGGAATGGTGCCCCCTTTCTCTGGGGCCACCGCTTGTGGATTTTCAGGGGCCAGGCCACTCCAGACCCGGCCCCCAAACAAACCCCCCCCCTTTTTTTTGAATAAAACGACCCCCCCTGGTGGCAATTGAGACCACTCCCCTTAACCACCCAAAAGGGTGGGGCCACCTTTTTCTGGGAACCATCCTGCGTACTGGTTTTTGACCAGCCCGGGCCCCTCCCCGCCACAGCCCCCGAACACAACCCACGGCCTTTTCCCCGGGAAAAAACTACCCCCCCGTTCTGGCTGCAATTTTCAGGGCCCCTTGCCCATCAAAACCGCCGACTGGACGGTGCCACCTTTTCAACCCCCCGGGATTTGGGATTTTCGGGCCCCCACTCCCGCCAGGCCCCCAAAAAAACACGGCCTTTCCCCGAAAAAAGACCGCCCATCCGGCGGGGAATTCAGGCCACCCGGTTTTTAACAGCCCACTTGGCATGGGGCCCCTTTCATCGGGAAACCCCTGCGTAAACGTGTTTAGGAGCCAGCCGGGCCCCCCCACCCCGCCCCCAAAAACAAACCCCGGCCCTTTTCCCCCGGAAAAAAACCCCCCCCCGTTTGGTGGCAGAGCGAACCCCTTTTCAAAAAACCCCCCACTGCACGGGGCCACCTTTTTTCGGAACCTCCGGACTGGATTTTTAACCCCCGGCCCCTCCCACCACGGGCCCCCAAAAAACTCGGCCCTTTCCCGGAATAAACTATCCCCTCTGCTGCAATGCAGACCATTGTACAACAGCCACTGATGGCCACCTTATCTGGGACATCCGCGTATTGGATTTCAGGCCAGCCGGCCACTCCCAGCACAGCCCAAACAAACACGCCTTTCCCTGAAGAAAACTACCCCCCTTCGCTGGCAGATTGCAGGGCACTGCTCTATCAACCCACGGATGTGCACCTTTCTCTGGGAACCATCCTGCGTATTGGATTTTCAGGAGCCGCGCCACTCCGCCACAGCCCCGAACACAACGCCCTTTCCCTGAAAAAAACTACCCCCGCTTCTGGCTGGCAGTGCAGGACCCTTGCCTATCAACCACCACTGCACTGGTGCACTTGTCTGGACCATCTGCGTATTGTGATTTTCAGGCCACGCACTCCCCCAGGCCCCAAAAACACGCCTTTCCTGGAAAAACTCCCACTTCTGTGAGATTGCAGACCACCTAACCAGCCGACTGGCACTGTGCCCTTCATCTGACCATCCGTTGTGATTTAGGACAGCCGCCACTCCCGCCACAGGCCCCCAAAAAAACTACGGCCTTTTCTGAAAAATGCCCATCATCTGCTGCAGTTGCAACCACTTCCCTATCAAACCACCCGACTTGCACTGGTGCCACCTTCTTGAACCTCCCGTACGTGGATTTTCAGGAGCACCGCCACCCAGCACAGGCCCCACCAACAGGCCCTTTCCCTAAAAACTACGCCCCTTGCTGCAGATTGCAGGAGCCACTTGCTCTATAAACCGCCACTGCACGGTGCCATTCATCTGGAACACTCGTTGGGTTTTCAGGAGCCAGCGGCCCTCCAGCCACAGCCCACAACCGGCCCTTTCCTGAAAAACTACGCCCCTCTGCTGCAGATTGCGACCACTTCTTCAAACCAGCCGACTGGCACTGTGCCACCTTATCTGGGAACCATCCTGCATGTGGATTTTCAGAGCAGCGCCACTCCCAGCCAAGCCCCCAACACAAACAGCCTTTCCTGAAAAACTACCCCCCCTCTGCTGGCAGATTGCAGAACTTGCTCTTAAACCACCCACTGCATGGTGCACTTTGGACCATCCGTAGTGGATTTCAGGCAGCCGCCATCCCAGCCAACCCCAAAACAAACGCCCTTCCCTGGAATAAAACACCGCCCTTTGGCGGCAGATGCAGGAGCACTTGCCTATCAACACCACTGGCATGGTGCCACCTTGACCATCCGGTATCGTGGATTTCAGGAGCGCGGCACTCCCACCACAGCCCACAAACCACGGCCCTTTTCCTGAAAAAGACCCATCTGGCTGGCAGATTGCAGGACCTGCATCAACCGCCCGACTGACTGTGCCCTTCATCTGGGACCATCCTGCGTATCGTGGATTCAACAGCGCCACCCAGCACAGGCCCCACAAACACGGCCCTTTTCCCTGAAAAAACTGACCTGCGTCTGCTGCGATTGCGGACCATTCTCATCAACAGCCGACTGGCATGGTGCCACCTTCATCGGGAACCATCCTGTATCGGGATTTTCGGCCAGCCGCCACTCAGCCACAGCCCAACAAAACTACGGCCCTTTCCTGGAAAAACTGACCTGCCTTCTTGTGCAGATTGCAGGACCCTTGCCTATCAACCAGCCCGACTTGCACTGGGCCATTCATCTGGGAACATCTGCGTATCGGGATTTCAGGCACGGCCACTCCACACAGCCCAAACAACAGGCCTTTCTGAAAACTACCCTTTGGCTGCAGATTGCAGGAGCCACTTCCTATCAACCAGCCGATGGCACTGTGCCACTTTCATCTGGGAACTCGATCGTGGATTTCAGGAGCCACGCACCCAGCACGCCCCAACAAAGGCCTTCCCTGAAAAAACTACCCCGTCTGGCGAGATTGCAGAGCACTGCTCTATCAAACCACCCGATCGACGGTGCCACTTTAAGACCACCGCGTATCGATTTCGGACCAGCCGGCCTCCCAAGGCCCAACAAACCCGCTTTTCCTGAAAAAAATACCCCTCTGGCTGCAGATTGCAGAGCCACTTGTCACAAACCACCGAGCATCCACCTTCTGAACATCTCTATGTGGATTCAGGAGCCAGCCCCACTCCCACGGCCCCCAAAAACACGGCCTTCCTGGAATAAAACTGACCTCCCACTTCTGCTGCAATCAGGACACTTGTCTTCAACAGCCGACTCGCACTGGTGCCACCTCATTGGAACCATCTGGATGTGATTTTCAGCCAGCGCCATCCACTACGCCCAAAAACACGGCCTTCCCTGAATAAAGACCTCCATGGCTGCATGCAGGACCACTGCCTCTAACCAGCACCGGCACGTGCCACCTTCATCTGACCATCCTGCATCGATTTCAGGCAGCCGGCCACTCCCAGCCCAGCCCACAAACTAGGCCTTTCCCTGGAATAAAACGACCTCCTCTCGCTGCAGATTGCGAGCCACTGCCTTAAACCAGCCCATGGACTGGCCACCTTCATCTGGGAACAGCCACAGGCCCCCAAACAAAAACTACGGCCCTTTTCCCTGGAAGTAAAACTGACCTGCGTGTCATCTGGCTGGCAGATTGCAGGAGCCACTTGCCTCTATCAATGCAGCCTGACTCGGCACTGGTGCCACCTTTCATCTGGGAACCATCCTGCGTATCGTGGATTTTCAGGAGCCAGCCGGCCACTCCCAGCCACAGGCCCCCGAACACCAACCACGCCACTTTTCCCTGGCAAACAAAACTAACCCACGCCGCTTCTGGCTGGCAGATTGCAGGAGCCACTTGACTCTATCAAACCAGCCCGGCTCGACACTGGTGCCACCTTTCATCTGGGAACCATCCAGCGTATTGTGGATTTTCAGGAGCCAGCTGGCCACTCCCAGCCACAGGCCCCCTAACACAAACCACGGCCCTTTTTCCTGGCAAAGAAAAGTCACCCGCCCCGCTTCTGGCTGGCAGATTGCAGGAACCACTTGGCTCTCTCAAACCAGCCCGACTCGGCACTGGTGCCACCTTTCATCTGGGAACCATCCTGCGTATCGTGGAATTTCAGGAGCCAGCCGGCCACTTCCAGCCACAGGCCCCCAAACAAAAACTACGGCCCTTTTACCTGGAAGTAAAACTGACCTGCGTGTCATCTGGCTGGCAGATTGCAGGAGCCACTTCCCTCTATCAATGCAGCCTGACTCGGCACTGGTGCCACCTTTCATCTGGGAACCATCCTGCGTATCGTGGATTTTCAGGAGCCAGCCGGCCACTTCCAGCCACAGGCCCCCAAACAAAAACTACGGCCCTTTTCCCTGGAAGTAAAACTGACCTGCGTGTCATCTGGCTGGCAGATTGCAGGAGCCACTTGCCTCTATCAAACCAGCCCGACTTGGCACTGGTGCCACCTTTCATCTGGGAACCATCCTGCGTATCGTGGATTTTCAGGAGGCAGCCGGCCACTCCCAGACACAGGTCCCCAAACAAATTCTACGGTCCTTTTCCCTGGAAGTAAAACTGACCTGCCCATCTTCTGGCTGGCAGATTGCAGGAGCCACTTGCCTCTATCAATCCAGCCCGACTCGGCACTGGTGCCACCTTTCATCTGGGAACCATCCTGCGTATCGTGGATTTTCAGGAGCCAGCCAGCCACTCCCAGCCACAGGCCCCCGAACACAAACTACGGCCCATATCCCTGGCAAACAAAACTCACCCGCCCCGCTTCTGGCTGGCAGATTGCAGGAGCCACTTCCCCATATCAAACCAGCCCGACTCGGCACTGGTGCCACCTTTCATCTGGGAACCATCCTGCATATCGTGCATTTTCAGAAGCCAGCCGGCCACTCCCAGCCACAGGCCCCCGAACACAAACCACGGCCCTTTTCCCTGGCAAACAAAACTCACCCACCCCGCTTCTGGCTGCAAGATTGCAGGAGCCACTTGACTCTATCAAACCAGCCCGACTCGACACTGGTGCCACCCTTTATATGGGCACCATCCTGCGTATCGTGGATTTTCAGGAGCCAGCCGGCCACTCCCAGCCACAGGCCCCCGAACACAAACCACGGCCCTTTTCCCTGGCAAAGAAAATTCACCCGCCCCGCTTCTGGCTGGCAGATTGCAGGAGCCACTTGCCTCTATCAAACCAGCCCGACTTGGCACTGGTGCCACCTTTCATCTGGGAACCATCCTGCGTATCGTGGATTTTCAGGAGCCAGCCGTCCACACCCAGACACAGGTCCCCAAACAAATACTACGGTCCTATTCCCTTGAAGTAAAACTGACCTGCCCGTCATCTGGCTGGCAGATTGCAGGAGCCACTTGCCTCTATCAATCCAGCCCAAATCGGCACTGGTGCCACCTTTCATCTGGGAACCATCCTGCGTATCGTGGATTTTCAGGAGCCAGCCGGCCACTCCCAGCCACAGGCCCCCGAACACAAACCACGGCCCATTTCCCTGGCAAACAAAACTCACCCGCCACGCTTCAGGCTGGCAGATTGCAGGAGCCACTTGCCTCTATCAAACCAGCCCGACTTGGCACTGGTGCCACCTTGGGTCTGGGAGACATCCAGCGTATTGTGGATTTTCAGGAGCCAGCCGGCCACTCCCAGCCACAGGCCCCCGAACACAAACCACGGCCCCTTTCCCTGGAATTAAAACTGACCTGCCCATCTTCTGGCTGGCAGATTGCAGGAACCACTTGGCTCTCTCAAACCAGCCCGACTCGACACTGGTGCCACCCTTCATATGGGAACCATCCTGCGTATCGTGGATTTTCAGGAGCCAGCCGGCCACTCCCAGCCACAGGCCCCCGAACACAAACCACGGCCCTTTTCCCTGGCTAACAAAACTTACCCACCCCGCTTCTGGCCGGTAGATTGCAGGAGCCACTTGCCTCTATCAAACCAGCCCGACATGCCACTGGTGCCACCTTGGGTCTGGGAGCCATCCTGCGTATTGTGGATTTTCAGGGGCCAGCCGGCCACTCCCAGCCAGAAGTCCCCAAATACAAACTACGGCCCTTTTCCCTGGAATAAAAACAGACCTGCCCATCTTCTGGCTGGTAGATTGCAGGAGCCACTTGGTACTATCAAACCAGCCCGACTTGGCACTGCTGCCACTTTTCATCTGGGAACCATCCTGCATATCGTGGTTTTTCAGGAGCCAGACGGCCACTCCCAGCCACAGGCCCCCAAACACAAACTACGGCCCCTTTCCCTGGAATTAAAACTGACCTGCCCATCTTCTGGCTGGCAAATTGCCGAAAACACTTGGCTCTGTCAAACTAGCCCAACTTGGTACTGGTGCCACCTTTCATCTGGGAACCATCCTGCGTATCGTGGATTTTCAGGAGGCAGCCGGCCACTCCCAGCCACAGGTCCCCAAACAAATACTACGGCCCTTTTCCCTGGAATTAAAACTGACCTGCCCATCATCTGGCTGGCAGATTGCAGGACCCACTTCCCTCTATCAAACCAGCCCGACTTGGCACTGGTGCCACCTTCGGTCTGGGAGCCATCCAGCGTATTGTGGATTTTCAGGGGCCTGCCGGCCACTCCCAGCCACAAGTCCCCAAAAACAATCTACGGCCCTTTTCCCTGGAAGTAAAACTGAACTGCCCATCATCTGGCTGGCACATTGCAGCAGCCACTTGGTAATATCAAACCAGCCCCACTCGGTAATGGTGCCACCTTTCATCTGGGAACCATCCTGCGTATCATGGATTTTCAGGAGCCAGCCGGCCACTCCCAGCCACAGGCCCCCGAACACTAACCATGGCCCTTTTCCCTGGCAAACAAAACTCACCCGCCCCGCTTCTGGCTGGCAGATTGCAGGAGCCACTTGCCTCTATCAAACCAGCCTGACTCCGCACTGGTGCCACCTTTCATCTGGGAACCACCCTGTGCATCGTGGATTTTCTGGAGCCAGGCGGCCACTCCCAGCCACGTCTCCAAACAAATACTACGGCCCTTTTCCCTGGAATTAAAACTGACCTGCCTATCATCTGGCTGGCAGATTGCAGGAGCCACTTGGTACTATCAAACCAATCCGACTTGGCATTACTGCCACTTTTCATCTGGGAACCATCCTGCGTATAGTGGATTTTCAGGAGCCAGCCGGCCACTCCCAGCCACAGGCCCCCGAACACAAACCATGGCCCTTTTCCCTGGCAAAGAAAACTCACCCGCCCCGCTTCTGGCTGGCAGATTGCAGGAGCCACTTGCCTCTATCAAACCAGCCTGACTCGGCACTGGTGCCACCTTTCATCTAGGCACCATCCTGTGTATCGTGGATTTTCAGGAGCCAGCCGGCCACTCCCAGACACAGGTCCCCAAACAAATACTACGGTCCTTTTCCCTGGAAGTAAAACTGACCTGCCCATCTTCTGGCTGGCAGATTGCAGGAACCACTTGCCTCTATCAATCCAGCCCGACTCGGCACTGGTGCCACCTTTCATCTGGGAACCATCCTGCGTATCGTGGATTTTCAGGAGCCAGCCGGCCACTCCCAGCCACAGGCCCCCAAACACAAACTACGGCCCCTTTCCCTGGAATTAAAACTGACCTGCCCCGCTTCTGGCTGGCAGATTGCAGGAGCCACTTCCCCATATCAAACCAGCCCTACTTGGCACTGGTGCCACCTTTCATCTGGGAACCATCCTGCGTATCGTGGATTTTCAGGAGCCAGCCGGCCACTCCCAGCCACAGGCCCCCAAACACAAACTACGGCCCCTTTCCCTGGAATTAAAACTGACCTGCCCCGCTTCTGGCTGCCAGATTGCAGGAGCCACTTCCCCATACCAAACCAGCCCGACTCGGCACTGGTGCCACCTTTCATCTGGGAACCATCCTGCGTATCGTGGATTTTCAGGAGCCAGCCGGCCACTCCCAGCCACAGGTCCCCAAACACAAACTACGGCCCTTTTCCGTGGCAAACAAAACTTACCCACCCAGCTTCTGGCTGGCAGATTGCAGAAGCCACTTGCCTCAATTAAACCTGCCCGACTTGGCACTGGTGCCACCTTGGGTCTGGGAGCCATCCAGCATAATGTGGATTTTCAGGGGCCAGCCGGCCACTCCCAGCCACAAGTCCCCAAAAATAATCTACGGCCCTTTTCCCTGGAAGTAAAACTGACCTGCCCATCATCTGGCTGGCACATTGCAGCAGCCACTTGGTAATATCAAACCTGCCCAACTTGGCACTGGTGCCACCTTTCATCTGGGAACCATCCTGCGTATCGTGGATTTTCAGGAGCCAGCCGGCCACTCCCAGCCTCAGGCCGCCGAAAACAAACCACGGCCCTTTTCCCTGGTAAACAAAACTCACTCGCCCCGCTTCTGGCTGGCAGATTGCAGGAGCCACTTCCCTCTATCAAACCAGCCTGACTCGGTACTGGTGCCACCTTTCATCTGGGAACCACCCTGTGCATCGTGGATTTTCAGGAGCCAGGCGGCCACTCCCAGCCACGTCTCCAAACAAATACTACGGCCATTTTCCCTGGAATTAAAACTGACCTGCCCATCTTCTGGCTGGCAGATTGCAGGAACCACTTGGCTCTCTCAAACCAGCCCGACTCGACACTGGTGCCACCATTCATATGGGAACCATCCTGCGTATCGTGGATTTTCAGGAGCCAGCCGGCCACTCCCAGCCACAGGCCCCCGAACACAAACCACGGCCCTTTTCCCTGGCTAACAAAACTTACCCATCCCGCTTCTGGCCGGTAGATTGCAGGAGCCACTTGCCTCTATCAAACCAGCCCGACATGCCACTGGTGCCACCTTGGGTCTGGGAGCCATCCTGCGTATTGTGGATTTTCAGGGGCCAGCCGGCCACTCCCAGCCAGAAGTCCCCAAATACAAACTACGGCCCTTTTCCCTGGAATTAAAACAGACCTGCCCATCTTCTGGCTGGCAGATTGCAGGAGCCACTTGGTACTATCAAACCAGCCCGACTTGGCACTGCTGCCACTTTTCATCTGGGCACCATCCTGCATATCATGGTTTTTCAGGAGCCAGACGGCCACTCCCAGCCACAGGCCCCAAACACAAACTACGGCCCCTTTCCCTGGAATTTTAAAACTGACCTGCCCATCTTCTGGCTGGCAAATTGCCGAAAACACTTGGCTCGGTCAAACTAGCCCAACTTGGTACTGGTGCCACCTTTCATCTGGGAACCATCCTGCGTATCGTGGATTTTCAGGAGGCAGCCGCCACTCCCAGCCACAGGTCCCCAAACAAATACTACGGCCCTTTTCCCGGAAATTAAAACTGACCTGCCCATCATCTGGCTGGCAGATTGCAGGAGCCACTTGCCTCTATCAAACCAGACCGACTTGGCACTGGTGCCACATTGGGTCTGGGGGCCATCCAGCGTACTGTGGATTTTCAGGGGCCAGCCGGCCACTCCCAGCCACAAGTCCCAAAAACAATCTACGGTCCTGTTCCTTGGAAGTAAAACTGACCTGCCCATTATCTGCCTGGCACATTGCAGCAGCCACTTGGTAATATCAAACCAGCCCAACTCGGTACTGGTGCCACCTTTCATCTGGGAACCATCCTGCGTATCATGGATTTTCAGGAGCCAGCCGGCCACTCCCAGCCACAGGCCCCCGAACACAAACCACGGCCGTTTTCCTTGGCAAACAAAACTCACCCGCCCCGCTTCTGGCTGCAGATTGCAGGAGCCACTTGCCTCTTCAAACCAGCCTGATTCCGCACGGTGCCACCTTTCATCTGGAACCACCCTGTGCATCGTGGGTTTTCTGGAGCCAGGCGGCCACTCCCAGCCACGTCTCCAAACAAATACTACGGCCCTTTTCCCTGGAATTAAAACTGAACTGCCTATCATCTGGCTGGCAGATTGCAGGAGCCACTTGGTACTATCAAACCAATCCGACTTGGCATTACTGCCACTTTTCATCTGGGAACCATCCTGCGTATAGTGGATTTTCAGGAGCCAGCCGGCCACTCCCAGCCACAGGCCCCGAACACAAACCATGGCCTTTTCCCTGGCAAAGAAAACTCACCCGCCCCCCTTCTGGCTGGCAGATTGCAGGACCCACTTGCCTCTATCAAACCAGCGTGACTCGGCACTGGTGCCACCTTTCATCTAGCACCATCCTGTGAATCGGTGGATTTTTTAGGAGCCAGCCGGCCACTCCCAGACACAGGTCCCCAAACAAATACTACGGTCCCTTTCCCTGGAAGTAAAACTGACCTGCCCCTCTTCTGGCTGGCAGATTGCAGGAACCACTTGCCTCTATCAATCCAGCCCGACTCGGCACTGGTGCCACCTTTATCTGGAACCATCCTGCGTATCGTGGATTTTCAGGAGCCGCCCCCCCCTCCCAGCCACAAACCCCAAAAACAACCACGGCCCTTTTTTCCCCGGAAGAAAACTAAACCCCACCTCTGGCTGGCAATTTGGAGGACCACTTGGTTATCAAACCAACCCCCCCCCGGGAATTTGGTGCCACCTTTCATCTGGGAACCATCCTGGATCTGGGTTTTAGGAGCCAGGCCCGGGCCCCTCCCAGCCCCAAAGGCCCCGAACACAAAACCTGGCCCCCCCTTTCCCCGGCAAAAAAAAAACTTTACCCGCCCCCCTTCTGGCTGGCAGATTTTTGGGGGCCCCCTTGCCTCTATCAAAAACCCGCCTGACTCCGGGACTGGTGCCACCTTTCATCTGGGGAAAACCCCCTGTGAAACGTGGATTTTCGGAGCCAGGCCCCGGGCCCCTCCCCGCCAAGGGCCCCAAAAAAATACTACGGCCCCTTTTCCCCGGAATTTAAAAAAAAACTGCCCATCTTGGCTGGCAGATTGCAGGAACCCCTTGCCCCCACAAACCACCCGACTTGGACTGGTCCACCTTTTTATTGGGGGAAACCCCCCCCCGGGATCTGGGGTTTTTAGGACCCCCGGCCCCTCCCACCACAGGGGCCCCCAAAAACAACCGGCCCCCTTTTTTCCCCCCCAATTTAAAACTGACCTTCCCCCCTTTGGCGGGAGATTGCAGGGGCCACTTTTCCCCTATCAAAAACCCCCCAATTTGGGGGTGGGCCCCCTTTTATCTGGGGAAAACCCCCCCCGGGGTATCGGGATTTTTTTTGGGGCCAAACCCCCCTCCCCCCACCGGCCCCAAACAAACTACGGCCCCTTTTTTCCCGGAAAAAATTTAAACCCGCCCCCCCCTTTGGGGCAGATTGAGGAGCCCCTTCCCCATCAAAAAAACCCGCCGGCACTGGTGCCCCTTTAAACTGGGGAAAAATCCTGCTACGTGGGTTTTCAGGAGCCAGCCGGCCACCCCAGCCACAGGCCCCAAAAAAAAAACCCGGCCCCTTTTCCCGGGGAAACAAAAAATTAAACCCCCCCGCTTTTGGCTGGAAAAATTTTTTTTGGGGCCCCTTGCCCCTTAAACCCGCCCGATTGGAAAATGGTGCCCTTTTTTGGGAACCCTCCGCGTATTGTGGATTTTTTAGGGGGGCCCGGGGGCCAAACCCAGCCACCCGGCCCCAAAAAAATTAGGCCCTTTTTTCCCCCCAAGTAAAACTGACCTTCCCTCATCGGCGGAATTGCAGGAGCCCTTGGTTTCAAACCGCCCAAATTGGCGGGGCCACCTTTTTTTCTGGAACCCTTTTTTTGGGATCGTGGGTTTTCGGGGGCCGCCGGCCCCCCCAGCCACAGGGGCCCCCAACACAAAACCCCGGCCCTTTTCCCCCGGAAAAAAAATCACCCCCCCGTTTTTGGGTGGGAGATTGCAGGGGCCACTTGCCTCTACAAACCCCCCCCGACCCCGGACGGTGCCCCCTTTTTCTGGGACCATCCCGGAATTTTGGGTTTTTAGGGGCCGCGGGCCCTCCCCGCCACAAGGCCCCCCCAAAAAAAAACTACGGCCCCTTTTCCCCGGAAAAAAACTAAGCCCCCCTTTTTGGGTGGAATTTTCAGGAGCCCTTGGGTTTCAAAAACCCCCCACTCGGTAATGGTGCCACCTTTTTGGGGGAAACCCCCTGCTATTTTGGTTTTTAGGGGCCCAAAAGGGGCCCCTCCCCCACAGGCCCCCAAAAAAAAAAACCCGGCCCTTTTTTCCCCCCCCAAAAAAAAATTTACCCGCCCCCCCTTTTGGTGGGAGTTTTTGGGGGGCCACTTCCTCTATCAAAACCCGCCCCACTTGCACTGGGCCACCTTTTCTGGGAACCAACCCCGGATTTTGGGGGTTTTTGGGCCGGGGCCACTTTCCCCCCACGTCCCCAAAAAAAACTACGGCCCTTTTCCTGGAATTAAAAATTTAACCCGCCCATTACTGGCTGGCAATTTCAGGAGCCATTGGTTATCAAAAACCCCCCCACTTGGCACTGGGGCCCCCTTATCTTTGGGAAACCCCCCCGGTATTGGGATTTTCAGGAACCCGCCCCCACTCCCCGCCACAGGGCCCCCAAAAAAAAATTTGGGCCTTTTCCCTGGAAAAAAAAAAACCCCCCCTTTTTTGGGGGGGGGAGATTGCAGGGGGCCCCTTTCCCATCAAACCACCCCAAAAGGCACTGGGGCCATTTTATCTGGGAACCATTCCCGGTATCGGGATTTTCAGGGCCCCCCCCGGGGCCCCCCCCAGCCCCCGGCCCCCCCCCACAAAAACCCCCGGCCCCTTTTTCCCCCCCAAAAATACCGCCCCTTCTCTGGGAGATTTCAGGGGCCACTTCCCCCTATCAAAACCCCCCCCCACTTGGACTGGGGCCCCCTTTTAAACTGGGAACCACTGCGTATTGGATTTTCAGGAGCCAGCCGGCCACTCCCAGCCCCAGGCCCCCAACACAAACCACGGCCCTTTACCTGTACTAAACGCCCGCCCATATTGGCTGCAGATTGCAGGAGCCACTTCCTCTATAAAACCACCCGACTTGGCACTGTGCCACCTTTCATCTGGGAGCCATCCTGCGTATGTGGATTTTCAGGAGCCCCGGCCATCCCCCCACAGGGCCCCCCAACACAAACCAGGCCCTTTTTTCCCTGGGAAAAGAAAATCCCCGCCCCCCCCTTCTGGCTGGCAATTGCAGGGGCACTTCCCCCCTATCAAACCAGCCCGATGGTCTGGGGCCCCCCTTTCATCTGGGAACCCTCCTGCGTATCGTGGATTTTCAGGGGGCCAGCCGGCACTGCCACCACAGGCCCCCAACACAAAATACGGGCCCCTTTTTCCCCGGGAAAAAAAAACTCACCCACCCCGCTTTTGGCTGGCAGATTGCAGAGCCCCTTTCCCCCTTTTCTAACCAGCCTGACCGGCACTGGTGCACCTTATCTGGGGGGCCATCCGTGTCGTGGGTTTTCGGAGCCCCCCGGCGGCCACTCCCCCCACAGGGCCCCAAAAAAATACACGGCCCTTCTCCCCGGAAGTAAAATGACCCCCGTCAATTGGGTGGGAGATTGCACGGGCCACTTCCCCCCTATCAATCCCCCCGACTTGGCACTGGTGCCCCTTTTTCTGGGGAAACCCTCCTGCATATCGTGGGTTTTAGGAGCCACCCCCACTCCCACCACAGGGCCCCCAACACAAACCACGGCCCTTTTCCCTGGCAAAAAAACTTAACCCCCGCTTTTGTGGGATTGCAGGAGCCCCTTCCTCTATCAAACCACCCGACTTGCAAAAGGGGCCACCTTTTGGGGCTGGGGCCATCCACGTATTGTGGATTTCAGGGGCCGCCGGCCACTCCCCGCCACAAATCCCCCAAAAAAAAAAACGGCCCTTTTCCCTGGGAAGAAAAAATGACCTGCCCCTCATCTGGCTGGACATTGCGCACCCCTTTGGGAATAAAACCGGTCCCAATTGGCCTGTGCCACCTTTCATCTGGGGAAACCCTCCTGGTTTGTGGATTTTTGGAGCCCGCCGCCACTCCCAGCCACGCCCCCGAAAAAACCCCA
>NW_026993417.1:0-14022 GCF_028769735.1 Zonotrichia leucophrys gambelii
CACAGCCCCTTTCATCTGGGAACCATCCTGCGTACGTGGATTTTCAGGAGCCAGCCGGCCACTCCCAGCCACGCCCCAAACAAACCACGGCCCTTTTCCCCGGGAAACAACTACGCCCTCTTGGTGGAGATTGCAGAGCCACTTG
The DNA here is from genome assembly GCF_028769735.1 of Zonotrichia leucophrys gambelii. NCBI lineage: Eukaryota > Metazoa > Chordata > Aves > Passeriformes > Passerellidae > Zonotrichia > Zonotrichia leucophrys. Next base: position 146 of record NW_026993417.1, read on the forward strand.
CCCATCAACCACCCGACTGGCACGGCCCTTTCATCTGGGAACCATCCTGCTACGTGGATTTTCAGGAGCCACCGGCCACTCCCACCAAGGCCCCCACACAAACCACGGCCTTTCCTGGAACAAAACTACCCCCGTTCTGGCTGGCAATTGCAGGAGCCACTTCCCTATCAACCAGCCGACTCGCACTGTGCCACTTTCACTGGGACCATCCTGCGTATGTGGATTTTCAGGAGCCAGCCGCCACTCCCAGCCACAGCCCCAAAACAAATCTTACGGCCCTTTCCCTGGAAGTAAAATGACCTGCCCTCACTCTGGCGCAGATTCAAACACTTGCCTTTCAAACCAGCCCACTTGGCACTGGTGCCACTTTCACTGGAACCACCTGCGTATCTGATTTTCAGGAGCCAGCCGGCCACTCCCACCACAGGCCGAACACAAACCACGGCCCTTTTCCGGAAGCAAAACTACCCGCCCGTCTGCTAAGATTGCAGAGCCCTTCCTCTATCAAACCAGCCCGACTGGCACTGGTGCCACCTTTCATCTGGAACCACCTGCGTATCGTGATTTCACAGGGCCACTCCCGCCACAGGGCCCCAACACAAACCACGGCCCCTGAAACAAAACTCACCTGCCCGCTTCTGGCTGGTCAGATGCAGAGCCACTTCTCTTAACCAGCCCGACTTGGATGGTGCCACCTGCATCTGGAGCCATCCGCAGTGGATTTTCAGGGCCGCCGGCCACTCCACAACCCCAAACAATCTCGGCCTTTCCTGGAAAAAAACTGACCTGCCCACTCTGGCATGCAGATTCGGGAACACTTGCTTCTAATCAGCACTCGCACTGGGCCACCTTCACGGAACCATCCTTATCGTGTTTTCAGCCGGCATAACACCCAGCCCCGACGCAATCCAGGCCCTTCCCTGAAAAAACACCCGACCCTTGGCTGCATTGGGACCACTTCTTCTGATTTACAGCCGCTCGCACTGGCCACCTCCACGAACACGCCCTTTCTGAATTAAATCACGGGCCAGCTGGCCATCCGCACAGGCCCCCAAACAAACCACGCCCTTGCCTGGAGTAAAATACCTCCATCACGCTGCGATGGGATCAGCCACTGCCACTCCCAACCCAGCCCATGACACTGGTCCCCTTTCCTGGGAAACCACTCGATCGGATTTTCTGGCAGCGGCATCCAGCCACAGCCCCAACAACTACGGCCCTTCCTGGAATAAAACTGACTGCCCTTCTGGCTGGCAGCATTCAGCCACTGCCTATCAAACCAGCCAGACTGACTGTCCACCTTTCATCTGGGAACATCCTGCGTATCGTGGATTTTCAGGAGCCAGCCGGCCACTCCCAGCCACAGGCCCCGAACACAATCAGGCCCTTTTCCCTGGAACAAAACTCACCGCCCCCGCTTCTGGCTGCAGATTGCGGAGCCACATTCCCTCATCAAACCGCGACTGCACTGGTGCCACTTTCATCTGGGAACCATCCTGCGTATTGTGATTTTCAGGGCCAGCGGCCACTCCATCCAAGTCCCCAAACACACACTACGGCCTTTCCCTGATTAAAACTGACCTGCCCTTCTTCTGGCTGGCAGATTGCAGGAACCACTTGGCTCTCTCAAACCAGCCCAACTGGCACTGGTGCCACCTTTCATCTGGGAACCATCCTGCGTATCGTGGATTTTCAGGAGCCAGCCGGCCACTCCCAGCCACAGGCCCCGAACACAAACACGGCCCTTTTCCCTGGAATAAAACTACCTGCCCTCTTCTGGCTGGCAGATTGCAGGACCACTTGCCTCTATCAAACCAGCCCGACTTGGCACTGGTGCCACCTTTCATCGGGAACCATCCTGCGTATCGTGGATTTTCAGGAGCCAGCCGGCCACTCCCAGCCACAGGCCCCCAAACACAAACCACGGCCCTTTTCCCTGGAACTAAACTCCCGCCCGCTTACCTGCTGGCGATTGCAGGAGCCACTTGCTCTTCAAACCAGCCTACCTGCACTGGTGCCACCTTTCATCGGGACCATCCTGCGATGTGGATTTTCAGGAGCCAGCCGGCCACTCCCAGCCACAGTCCCCAAACAAATCACGGCCCTTTCCCTGGAATAAAACACCGCCCTCATCTGGCTGGCAATTGCAGAGCCACTTGGATTCAAACCAGCCAACTGGCACGGTGCCACCTTCATCTGGGAACCATCCGCGTATCGTGGATTTTCAGGAGCCAGCCGGCCACTCCCAGCCACAGGCCCCCGAAACAAACCACGGCCCTTTTCCCTGGCAAGTAAACACTGACCTGCCGCTCTGGCTGCAGATTGCAGGAGCCACTTGCCCTTCAACCAGCCCGAACTCGGCACGGTGCCCTTTCATCTGGGAACCATCCTGCGTATCGTGGATTTTCAGGAGCCAGCCGGCCACTCCCAGCCACAGGCCCCCAAACAAAACTACGGCCCTTTTCCCTGGAAGAAAACTGACCTGCCCGTCTCTGGCTGGCAGATTGCAGGACCACTTCCTCTATAAACCAGCCCACTTGGCACTGGTGCCACCTTTCATCTGGGAACCATCCGCGTATCGTGGATTTTCAGGAGCCAGCCGGCCACTCCCAGCCACAGCCCCAACAAACCACGGCCCTTTTCCCTGGAAAAAACTACCCCCCCTTCTGGCTGGCAGATTGCAGGAGCCACTTGCCTCTATCAACCAGCCCGACTGCACTGTGCCACTTTCATCTGGAACCATCCTGCGTATCGGGTTTTCAGGAGCCAGCCGGCCACTCCAGCCACAGCCCCCAAACACAAACACGGCCCTTTTCCCTGCAAACAAAACTCACCGCCCGCTTCTGGCTGGCAGATTGCAGGAGCCACTTGCTCTATCAAACCAGCCGACTTGGCACTGGTGCCACCTTTCATCGGGACCATCCGCGTATGTGATTTTCAGGAGCCACCGGCCACTCCCACACAGTCCCAAAAAATCTACGGCCCTTTCCTGAATAAAACTGACCTGCCCATCTCTGGCTGGCAGATTGCAGGAGCACTTGTTATCAAACCGCCACTTGGCACTGGTGCCACCTTTCATCTGGAACCATCCTCGTATCGTGGATTTTCAGGAGCCAGCCGGCCACTCCCAGCCACAGCCCCGAACAAACCACGGCCCTTTTCCCTGGAAAAAACTACCCCCGTTCTGCTGGAGATTGCAGGAGCCACTTGCCTCATCAAACAGCCCGACTGCACTGTGCCACCTTTCATCTGGAACCATCCTGCGTATCTGGATTTTCAGGAGCCAGCCGGCCACTCCCAGCCACAGGCCCCCAACACAAACACGGCCCTTTTCCCTGGAAAAAATACCGCCCTCTTCTGGCTGGCAGATTGCAGGACCACTTCCTCTATCAAACCAGCCCGACTCGCACTGGTGCCACCTTATCTGGAACCATCCTGCGTATGTGATTTTCAGGGCCAGCCGCCACTCCCAGCCACAGGCCCCAAACAAACACGGCCCTTTTCCCTGGAAAAAAACTACCGCCCTTCTGGCTGGCAATTGCAGGAGCCACTTGCTCTATCAAACCACCCAACGGACTGGTGCCACCTTTCATCTGGAACCATCTGCGTATCGTGGATTTTCAGGAGCCAGCCGCCACTCCAGCCACAGCCCCGAACACAAACCACGCCTTTCCCTGGAAAAAACTACCGCCCGCTTCTGCTGGCAGATTGCGGACCACTTCCCTATCAAACCAGCCCGACTCGCACTGGTGCCACTTTCATCTGAACCATCCTGCGTATCGTGATTTTCAGGAGCCAGCCGGCCACTCCCAGCCACAGCCCCCAACACAAACCACGCCCTTTCCCTGAAGAAAACTACCCCCGCTTCTGGCTGGCGATTGCAGGAGCCACTTCCCTATAAACCACCGACTCCACTGGTGCCACCTTTCATCTGGGAACCATCCTGCGTACGTGGATTTTCAGGAGCCAGCCGGCCACTCCACCACAGCCCCAACTCCAGCCAGCCCCGAAACAAATACCACGGCCCTTTTCCCTGGAAAAATCTACCTGCCGTCACTCTGGCTGGCAGATTGCAGGAGCCACTTGCTCTATCAAACCAGCCCGACTGGCACTGGTGCCACCTTTCATCTGGGAACCATCCTGCGTATCGTGGATTTTCAGGAGCCAGCCGCCACTCCCAGCCACAGCCCCAAAAATACTACGGCCCTTTTCCCTGGAAGAAAAACTGACCTGCCCGCATCTGGCTGCAGATTGCAGGAGCCACTTGCTCTATCAAACCAGCCCGACTCGGCACTGGTGCCACCTTTCATCTGGGAACCATCCTGCGTATCGTGGATTTTCAGGAGCCAGCCGCCACTCCCAGCCACAGGCCCCGAACACAAAACCACGGCCCTTTTCCCTGCAAAGAAAACTACACCGCCCCGCTTCTGGCTGGCAGATTGCAGGAGCCACTTCCCCTATCAAACCAGCCCGACTCGGCACTGGTGCCACCTTTCATCTGGGAACCATCCTGCGTATCGTGGATTTTCAGGAGCCAGCCGGCCACTCCCAGCCACAGGCCCAAACACAAACCTACGGCCCTTTCCCTGGCAAAAAAACTACCCCCCGCTTCTGGCTGGCAGATTGCAGGAGCCACTTGCCTCTATCAAACCAGCCCGACTGGCACTGGTGCCACCTTTCATCTGGGAACCATCCTGCGTATCGTGGATTTTCAGGAGCCAGCCGGCCACTCCCAGCCACAGGCCCCCGAACACAAAACACGGCCCTTTTCCCTGGAATAAAAACTACCCGCCCTCATCTGGCTGGCAGATTGCAGGAGCCACTTGCCTCTATCAAACCAGCCCGACTCGGCACTGGTGCCACCTTTCATCTGGGAACCATCCTGCGTATCGTGGATTTTCAGGAGCCAGCCGGCCACTCCCAGCCACAGGCCCCAAACAAATCTACGGCCCTTTTCCCTGGAAGTAAAACTGACCTGCCCGTCATCTGGCTGGCAGATTGCAGGAGCCACTTGCCTCTATCAACCAGCCCGACTTGGCACTGGTGCCACCTTTCATCTGGGAGCCATCCTGCGTATCGTGGATTTTCAGGAGCCAGCCGCCACTCCCAGCCACAGGTCCCCAAACCAATACTACGGCCCTTTTCCCTGGAAGTAAAACTGACCTGCCCGTCATCTGGCTGGCAGATTGCAGGAGCCACTTGCCTCTATCAAACCAGCCCGACTCGGCACTGGTGCCACCTTTCATCTGGGAACCATCCTGCGTATCGTGGATTTTCAGGAGCCAGCCGGCCACTCCCAGCCACAGGCCCCCGAACACAAACTACGGCCCTTTTCCCTGGCAAAAAAACTCACCCGCCCCGCTTCTGGCTGGCAGATTGCAGGAGCCACTTGCCTCTATCAAACCAGCCCGACTCGACACTGGTGCCACCTTTCATCTGGGAACCATCCTGCGTATTGTGGATTTTCAGGAGCCAGCCGGCCACTCCCAGCCACAGTCCCCAAAAAAATCTACGGCCCTTTTCCCTGGAAGTAAAACTGACCTGCCCATCATCTGGCTGGCACATTGCAGCAGCCACTTGGTAATATCAAACCTGCCAAACTCGGCACTGGTGCCACCTTTCATCTGGGAACCATCCTGCGTATCGTGGATTTTCAGGAGCCAGCCGGCCACTCCCAGCCACAGGCCCCGAACACAAACCACGGCCCTTTTCCCTGGCAAAAAAACTACCCGCCCCGCTTCTGGCTGGCAGATTGCAGGAGCCACTTCCTCTATCAAACCAGCCCGGCTCGGCACTGGTGCCACCTTTCATCTGGGAACCATCCTGCGTATCGTGGATTTTCAGGAGCCAGCCGGCCACTCCCAGCCACAGGCCCCCAACAAAAACCACGGCCCTTTTCCCTGGAAGTAAAACTGACCTGCCCCTCTTCTGGCTGGCAGATTGCAGGAGCCACTTGGCTCTATCAAACCAGCCCGACTTGGCACTGGTGCCACCTTTCATCTGGGAACCATCCTGCGTATCGTGGATTTTCAGGAGCCAGCCGGCCACTCCCAGCCACAGGCCCCGAACACAAACACGGCCCTTTTCCCTGGAAGTAAAACTGACCTGCCCGTCATCTGGCTGGCAGATTGCAGGAGCCACTTGCCTCTATCAAACCAGCCCGACTCGGCACTGGTGCCACCTTTCATCTGGGAACCATCCTGCGTATCGTGGATTTTCAGGAGCCAGCCGGCCACTCCCAGCCACAGGCCCCCAAACACAAACTACGGACCTTTCCCTGGAAGAAAACTGACCCCGCTTCTGGCTGGCAGATTGCAGGAGCCACTTGCCTCTATCAAACCAGCCGACTTGGCACTGGTGCCACCTTTCATCTGGGAACCATCCTGCGTATCGTGGATTTTCAGGAGCCAGCCGGCCACTCCCAGCCACAGGCCCCCAACACAAAACACGGCCCTTTTCCCTGGAAGTAAAACTGACCTGCCCGTCATCTGGCTGGCAGATTGCAGGAGCCACTTCCATATCAAACCAGCCCGACTTGGCACTGGTGCCACCTTTCATCTGGGAACCATCCTGCGTATCGTGGATTTTCAGGAGCCAGCCGGCCACTCCCAGCCACAGGCCCCCGAACACAAACCACGGCCCTTTTCCCTGGCAAGAAAACTAACCGCCCCGCTTCTGGCTGGCAGATTGCAGGAGCCACTTGCCTCTATCAAACCAGCCCGACTGGGCACTGGTGCCACCTTTCATCTGGGAACCATCCTGCGTATCGTGGATTTTCAGGAGCCAGCCGGCCACTCCCAGCCACAGGCCCCCAAACACAAACTACGGCCCTTTTCCCTGGAAGTAAAACTGACCTGCCCATCATCTGGCTGGCAATTGCAGGACCACTTGCTCTTCAAACCAGCCCACTTGGCACTGGTGCCACCTTTCATCTGGGAACCATCCTGCGTATCGTGGATTTTCAGGAGCCAGCCGGCCACTCCCAGCCACAGGCCCCCGAAACAAACCACGGCCCTTTTCCCTGGCAAAAAAACTACCCGCCCGCTTCTGGCTGGCAGATTGCAGGAGCCACTTGCCTCTATCAAACCAGCCCGACTCGGCACTGGTGCCACCTTTCATCTGGGAACCATCCTGCGTATCGTGGATTTTCAGGAGCCAGCCGGCCACTCCCAGCCACAGGCCCCCGAACACAAACACGGCCCTTTTCCCTGGCAAAGTAAAACTACCGCCCCATTCTGGCTGGCAGATTGCAGGAGCCACTTGCCTCTATCAAACCAGCCCGACTCGGCACTGGTGCCACCTTTCATCTGGGAACCATCCTGCGTATCGTGGATTTTCAGGAGCCAGCCGGCCACTCCCAGCCACAGGCCCCCGAACACAAACCACGGCCTTTTCCCTGGCAAAGAAAACTCACCCACCCCGCTTCTGGCTGGCGATTGCAGGAGCCCTCCTCTATCAAACCAGCCGACTCGACACTGGTGCCACCTTTCATCTGGGAACCATCCTGCGTATCGTGGATTTTCAGGAGCCAGCCGGCCACTCCCAGCCACAGGCCCCCAAACAAACTACGGCCCTTTTCCCTGAATAAAACTGACCTCCCCTTCTGGCTGGCAGATTGCAGGAACCACTTGGCTCTCTCAACCAGCCCACTTGGCACTGTGCCACTTCATCTGGGAACCATCCTGCGTATCGTGGATTTTCAGGAGCCAGCCGGCCACTCCCAGCCACAGCCCCCAAACAAACACGGCCCTTTTCCCTGAATAAAACTGACCCCCCTCTGGCTGGCAATTGCAGAGCCACTTGCTTATCAAACCACCCAACTGGACTGGTGCCACCTTTCATCTGGAACCATCCTGCGTATCGTGGATTTTCAGGAGCCAGCCGGCCACTCCCAGCCACAGGCCCCCGAACACAAACACGGCCCTTTCCCTGCAAGAAAACTCACCGCCCCGCTTCTGGCTGGCAGATTGCAGGAGCCACTTCCCATTCAAACCAGCCCGACTCGCACTGGTGCCACCTTTCATCTGGACCATCCGCGTATGTGGATTTTCAGGAGCCACCGCCACTCCCAGCCACAGCCCCAAAACAAACCACGGCCCTTTTCTTGGTCTGGGAGCCATCCAGCGTATTGTGGATTTTCAGGGGCCAGCCGGCCACTCCCAGCCACAAGTCCCCAAAAACAATCTACGGCCCTTTTCCCTGGAAGTAAAACTGACCTGCCCATCATCTGGCTGGCACATTGCAGCAGTCACTTGATAATATCAAACCAGCCCAACTCGGTACTGGTGCCACCTTTCATCTGGGAGCCATCCTGCCTATCGTGGATTTTCAGGAGCCAGCCGGCCACTCCCAGCCACAGGCCCCCGAACACAGACCACGGCCCTTTTCCCTGGCAAACAAAACTCACCCGCCCCGCTTCGGGCTGGCAGATTGCAGGAGCCACTTCCCTCTATCAAACCAGCCTGACTCGGCACTGGTGCCACCTTTCATCTGGGAACCATCCGGTGTATTGTGGATTTTCAGGAGCCAGGCTGCCACTCCCAGCCACAGGTCTACAAACAAATACTACGGCCCTTTTCCCTGGAATTAAAACTGACCTGCCCATCATCTGGCTGGCAGATTGCAGGACCCACTTCCCTCCATCAAACCAGCCCGACTTGGCACTGGTGCCACCTTTCATCTGGGAACCATCCTGTGTATCGTGGATTTTCAGGAACCAGCCGGCCACTCCCAGCCACAGGTCCCCGAACACAAACTACGGCCCTTTTCCCTGGAAGTAAAACTGACCTGCCCGTCATCTGGCTGGCAGATTGCAGGAGCCACTTGCCTCTATCAAACCAGCCCGACTTGGCACTGGTGCCACCTTGGGTCTGGGAGCCATCCAGCGTATTGTGGATTTTCAGGGGCCAGCTGGCCACTCCCAGCCACTGGCCCCCAAACACAAACTACGGACCCTTTCCCTGGAAGTAAAACTGACTTGCCCATCTTCTGGCTGGCAGATTGCAGGAGCCACTTCTCTCTATCAAACCAGCCCAACTTGGAACTGGTGCCACCTTTCATCTGGGAACCATCCTGCGTATCGTTTATTTTCAGGAGACAGCCGGCCACTCCCAGCCACAGGGCCCCCGAACACAGACCACGGCCCTTTTCCCTGGCAAACAAAACTTACCAACCCCGCTTCTGGCTTGCAGATTGCAGGAGCCACTTGCCTCTATCAAACCAGCCCGACTTGGCACTGGTGCCACCTTTCGTCTGGGAACCATCCTGCGTATCGTGGTTTTTCAGGAGCCAGCCGGCCACTCCCAGCCACAGGCCGCCAAACACAAACTACGGCCCTTTTCCCTGGCAAACAAAACTTAACCACCCCGCTTCTGGCTGGCAGATTGCAGGAGCCACTTGCCTCTATCAAACCGGCCCGACTCGGCACTGGTGCCACCTTTCATCTGGGAGCCATACTGCGTATTGTGGATTTTCAGGGGCCAGCCGGCCACTCCCAGCCACAAGTCCCCAAAAATAATCTACGGCCCTTTTCCCTGGAAGTAAAACTGACCTGCCCATCATCTGGCTGGCAGATTGCAGGAGCCAGTTGGTAATATCAAACCTGTCCAACTTGGCACTGGTGCCACCTTTCATCTGGGAACCATCCTGCGTATCGTGGATTTTCAGGAGCCATCCAGCCACTCCCAGCCACAGGCCCCCGAACACAAACCACGGCCATTTTTCCCTGGCAAAGTAAACTCACCCGCCCCGCTTCTGGCTGGCAGATTGCAGGAGCCACTTGCCTCTATCAAACCAGCCCGACTTGACACTGGTGCCACCTTTCATCTGGGAACCATCCTGCGTATCGTGGTTTTTTCAGGAGCCAGGCGGCCACTCCCAGCCACAGGCCGCCAAACACAAACCACGGCCCTTTTCCCTGGCAAAAAAACTTACCACCCCGCTTCTGGCTGGAGATTGCAGGAGCCACTTCCGTATCAAACCAGCCCAACTCGCACTGGTGCCACCTTTCATCTGGGAACCATTCTGCGTATTGTGGATTTTCAGGGGCCAGCCGGCCACTCCCAGCCACAAGTCCCCAAAACAATCTACGGCCCTTTTCCCTGGAAGTAAAACTGACCTGCCCATCATCTGGCTGGCACATTGCAGCAGCCACTTGGTAATATCAAACCAGCCCAACTCGGTACTGGTGCCACCTTTCATCTGGGAACCATCCTGCGTATTGTGGATTTTCAGGAGCCAGCCGGCCACTCCCAGCCACAGGCCCCCAAACACACACTACAGCCCTTTTCCCTGGCAAACAAAACTCACCCGCCCCGCTTCTGGCTGGCAGATTGCAGGATCCACTTGCCTCTATCAAACCAGCCCGACTTGGCACTGGTGCCACCTTGGGTCTGGAAGCCATCCTGCGTATTGTGGATTTTAAGGGGCCAGCCGGCCACTCCCAGCCACAACTCCCCAAAAATAATCTACGGCCCTTTTCCCTGGAAGTAAAACTGACCTGCCCATCTTCTGGCTGGCAGAGTGCAGGAGCCACTTGCCTCTATCAAACCAGCCCGACTTGGCACTTCTGCCACCTTTCATCTGGGAACCATCCTGCGTATCATGGATTTTCAGGAGCCAGCCGGCCACTGCCAGCCACAGGCCCCCGAACACAAACCACGGCCCTTTTCCCTGGCAAACAAAACTCACCCGCCCTGCTTCTGGCTGGCAGATTGCAGGAGCCACTTCCCTCTATCAAACCAGCCTGACTCGGCACTGGTGCCACCTTTAATCTGGGAACCATCCTGCGTATTGTGGATTTTCAGGAGCCGCCGGCTACTCCCAGCCACAGGTCCCCAAACAAATACTACGGCCCTTTTCCCTGGAATTAAAACTGACCTCCCCATCTTCTAGCTGGCAGATTGCAGGAGCCAGTTGGTAATATCAAACCTGCCCAACTTGGCACTGGTGCCACCTTTCATCTGGGAACCATCCTGCGTATCGTGGATTTTCAGGAGCCAGCCGGCCACTCCCAGCCACAGGCCCCCGAACACAAACCACGGCCATTTTCCCTGGCAAAGTAAACTAACCCACCCCGCTTCTGGCTGGAAGATTGCAGGAGCCACTTCCCTCTATCAAACCAGCCCGACTCGACCCTGGTGCCACCTTTCATCTGGGAACCATTCTGCGTATTGTGGATTTTCACGAGCCAGCCGGCCACTCCCAGCCACAGGCCCCCAAACACAAACTACGGCCCCTTTCCCTGGAATTAAAACTGACCTGCCCGTCTCGTGCTGGCAGATTGCAGGAGCCACTTGCCTCTATCAAACCAGCCCGACTCGACACTGGTGCCACCTTTCATCTGGGAACCATCCTGCGTATCGTGGATTTTCAGGAGCCAGCCGACCACTCCCAGCCATAGGCCCCCGTACACAAACCACGGCCCTTTTCCCTGGCAAAGAAAACTCACCCGCCCTGCTTCTGGCTGGCAGATTGCAGGAGCCACTTGCCTCTATCAATCCAGCCCGACTTGGCACTGGTGCCACCTTTCATCTGGGAACCATCCTGCGTATCATGGATTCGCAGGAGCCAGCCGGCCACTAACAGCCACAGGCCCCTGAACACAAACCACGGCCCTTTTCCCTGGCAAAGAAAACTCACCCACCCTGCTTCTGGCTGGCAGATTCCAGGAGACACTTCCCTCTATCAAACCAGCCCGTCTCGACACTGCTGCCACCTTTCATCTGGGAACCATCCTGCGTATCGTGGATTTTCAGGAGCCAGCCGGCCACTCCCAGACACAGGCCCCCGAACACACACTACAGCCCCTTTCCCTGGCAAACAAAACTCACCCGCCCCGCTTCTGGCTGGCAGATTGCAGGAGCCACTTGCCTCTATCAAACCGGCCCGACTTGGCACTGGTGCCACCTTGGGTCTGGGAGCCATCCTGCGTATTGTGGATTTTCAGGGGCCAGCCGGACACTCCCAGCCACAGGCCCCCAAACAAATACTACGGCCCTTTTCCCTGGAAGTAAAACTGACCAGCCCATCATCTGGCTGGCAGATTGCAGGAGCCAGTTGGTAATATCAAACCTGTCCAACTTGGCACTGGTGCCACCTTTCATCTGGGAACCATCCTGCGTATCGTGGATTTTCAGGAGCCAGCCGGCCACTCCCAGCCACAGGCCCCCGAACACAAACCACGGCCATTTTCCCTGGCAAAGTAAACTAACCCACCCCGCTTCTGGCTGGAAGATTGCAGGAGCCACTTCCCCATATCAAACCAGCCCGACTCGACACTGGTGCCACCTTTCATCTGTGAACCATTCTGCGTATTGTGGATTTTCTCGAGCCAGCTGGCCACTCCCAGCCACAGGCCCCCAAACACAAACTACGGCCCCTTTCCCTGGAATTAAAACTGACCTGCCCATCTTCTGGCTGGCAGATAGCAGGAACCACTTGGCTCTCTCAAACCAGCCCAACTTGGCACTGGTGCCACCTTTCATCTGGGAACCATCCTGCGTATCGTGGATTTTCAGGAGCCAGCCGGCCACTCCCAGCCACAGGCCCCCGAACACAAACCACGGCCCTTTTCCCTGGCAAACAAAACTCACCCGCCCCGCTTCTGGCCGGCAGATTGCAGGAGCCACTTGCCTCTATCAAACCAGCCGGACTCGGCACTGGTGCCACCTTGGGTCTGGGAGCCATCCAGCGTATTGTGGATTTTCAGGGGGAGCCGGCCACTCCCAGCCACAAGTCCACAAAAACAATCTACGGCCCTTTTCCCTGGAAGTAAAACTGACCTGCCCATCATCTGGCTGGCACATTGCAGCAGCCACTTGGCAATATCAAACCTTCCCGACGTGGCACTGGTGCCACCTTTCATCTGGGAACCTTCGCGCGTATCGTGGATTTTCAGGAACCAGCCGGCCACTCTCAGCCACAGGCCCCCGAACACAAACCACGGCCCTTTTCCCTGGCAAACAAAACTCACCCGCCCCGTTTCTGGCTGGTAGATTGCAGGAGCCACTTGCCTCTATTAAACCAGCCCGACTCGGCACTGGTGCCACCTTTCATCTGGGAACCATCCTGCGTATCATGGATTTTCAGGAGCCAGCCGACCACTCCCAGCCACAGGCCCCCGAACACAAACCACGGCCCTTTTCCCTGGCAAACAAAACTCACCCGCCCTGCTTCTGGCTGGCAGATTCCAGGAGCCACTTCCCTCTATCAAACCAGCCCGTCTCGACACTGCTGCCACCTTTCATCTGGGAACAATCCTGCGTATCGTGGATTTTAAGGAGCCAGCCGGCCACTCCCAGACACAGGTCCCAAGAAATAATCTACGGCCCTTTTCCCTGGAAGTAAAACTGACCTGCCCATCTTCTGGCTGGCAGATTGCAGGAGCCACTTGCCTCTATCAAACCAGCCTGACTTGGCACTGGTGCCACCTTCCATCTGGGAACCATCCTGCGTATCATGGATTCTCAGGAGCCAGCCGGACACTCCCAGCCACAGGCCCCCAAACAAATACTACGGCCCTTTTCCCTGGAATTAAAACAGACCTGCCCGTCATCTGGCTGGCAGATTGCAGGAGCCACTTGCCTCTATCAATCCAGCCCGACTCGACACTGGTGCCACCTTTCATCTGGGAACCATCCTGCGTATCGTGGATTTTCAGGAGCCAGCCGGCCACTCCCAGTCACAGGCCCCCGAACACAAACCACGGCCCTTTTCCCTGGCAAAAAAAACTCACCCGCCCTGCTTCTGGCTGGCAGATTGCAGGAGCCACTTCCCTCTATCAAACCAGCCTGACTCGGCACTGGTGCCACTTTCATCTGGGAACCATCCTGCGTATCGTGGATTTTCAGGAGCCAGCCGACCACTCCAAGCCACAG
>NW_026993418.1:0-13991 GCF_028769735.1 Zonotrichia leucophrys gambelii
TTTCCGCGCTGAATGCGCTCTTCGGAAATGGTGCAAAATGAAGCTGACAACATGGATTGTGTGCCAGCTTGCAAACTGTGAAAAAGTAACCTTACATCTCCACCTTCAAAACTGACATTCGTGGAAGGTGTTTGGCAATGTTTTTCCTTGCTGCAAAATCACTCGCAAACCCTCTCAACATGTCAACAGATGGCATGTTTTCTGGCAGACAGTTTTCCTCCAGACATAGTGGAAAGTTTGAAATGATTAGACCACAAGTCACGAAAGAAGAAGGTACGGATTCCCCGAGCTAACCGTACGCAATTCGCGAAGCTCGACATGGATTTCTGTGCCACAATCGCAAACCTTCTGCAAAGCCTACTTCGGCTCGAGCGGAAGGGGTTCTGCTTCCGGAAGTGAGAATAAGCTCTTCAAATGTAGAAAAGTCCAAAGGGAAATATAGAAACGAGTAATACGCACTCCGCCTTTCAAACCGACATTCGTTCGAAGGCTTTGGAAGTTTTCTGCGCAAAACACCTGCAATCTGCACTTACAAAGATGGGAGATGTTCTGTGCAGACAGTTTCTCCTTGCAATATGAAAATCTTGAGATGTAACACAAAAGCAAAGATAAGGTAGTTTTCCCCGAGCTATCCGTCCGCACATTGGCAAAGCCGCCTGGAGCATGTACCGGACAATGCTTTGGCGAGAAGTCTCCTCCGCAGTGGAGTGCGGCTGCTTCGGAAAGGGAAGAATGAAGCTGCACAACACTGGATGTGGCGCAGCTTGCAAACTGATAGAAAAGTACCTTACCCACTCCACTTTTTAAACACATGACTTTCGTTGAAGGTGTTTTGGAACTTGTTTTTTTCTTGCAAACACTCTCAACTCTCTGCAATGTAACAGATGGAGTTTTCTTCAGCAAGTTTTCAATGTGAAGTTTTTTGAAGATGTAGACCCAAGTCCCGAAGTAGATGCCGACAAGCCCGTCCCGCCATCGCAGAAGCCGCCGCACTGGATGCCTGTGACGGCAAATGTTGCGCAAAACCGTTTTCGCCTCCGGCAAGGAGACCTTCGAAAGGTGAAGAATGAAGCTGCACAACACTAGGATTGTGTGCGCAGCTTGCAAATGATAGAAACAGTACCTTACCACACTCCTACCTTTTTTAAACACATGAACATTCGTTGGAAGGTGTTTTGGACAACTTTGTTTTTCTTCTTGCAAAACACTCTGCAAACCTCTCTGCAACATGTACAACAGATGGGAGATGTTTTCTGTGCAGGCACAGTTTCTCCTTGCCAGACATAGTGGAATAGTTTTTGCAATGATGTAGACCACAAAAGTCCGAAAGAAGAGGTAGGATGTCCGGAGCTAAGCGCGTCCCGGCACATTTCGGCAGAAGCCGCCGCCTGGAGTGCACTGGGACCGGCACAATCGCCTTTGCGCGAAGAAGCCGCTTCTTCGCCTCCGGCAGCTGGAGAGTGCGGCTGCTTCGGAAAGGTGAAGAATGAAGCTGCACAACACTAGGATTGTGTGCGCAGCTTGCAAACTGATAGAAAACAGTACCTTACACACTCCTACCTTTTAAACACATGAACATTCGTTGGAAGGTGTTTGGACAACTTTGTTTTTCTTCTGCAAAACACTCTGCAAACCTCTCTGCAACATGTACAACAGATGGGATGTTTTCTGTGCAGGCACAGTTTCCCTTGCCAGACATATGGAATGTTTTTTGCAATGATGTAGACCACAAAAGTCCCGAAAGAAGAAGTACGGATGTCCCCGGAGCTAAGCGCCGGTCCCGGGCACATTTCGGCAGAAGCCGCCGCCTGGAGTGCACTGTGACCGCACAATCGCCTTTGCGGAAGAAGCCCTTCTTCCCCCTCCGGCAGCTGGAGAGTGCGGCTGCTTCGGAAAGGTGAAGAATGAAGCTGCACAACACTAGGATTGTGTGCGCAGCTTGCAAACGATAGAAAACAGTACCTTACCACACTCCTACCTTTTAAACACTGAACATTCGGTTGAGGTGTTTTGGACAACTTTGTTTTTCTTCTTGCAAAACACTCTGCAAACCTCTCTGCAACATGTAAACAGATGGAGATGTTTTCTGTGCAGGCACAGTTTCTCCTTGCCAGACATAGTGGAATAGTTTTTGCAATGATGTAGACCACAAAAGTCCCGAAAGAAGAAGGTACGGATGTCCCCGGCAAGCGCCGGTCCGGGCACATTTCGGCAGAAGCCGCCGCCTGGAGTGCACTGTGACCGGCACAATCGCCTTTGCGCGAAGAAGCCGCTTCTTCGCCTCCGGCATGGAGAGTGCGGCTGCTTCGAAAGGTGAACAATGAAGCTGCACAACACCTGGATTGTGTGCGCAGCTTGCAAACTGCTAGAAAACAGCACCTTAGCACTCTCCTACCTTTTTTAAACACATGAACATTCGGTTGGAAGGTGTTTTGGACAACTTGTTTTTCTTCTTGCAAACACTCTGCAAACCTCTCTGCAACTGTACAACAGATGGAGATGTTTTCTGTGCAGGCACAGTTTCTCCTTGCCAGACATAGTGGAATAGTTTTTTGCAATGATGTAGACCACAAAAGTCCCGAAAGAAGAAGGTACGGATGTCCCGGAGCTAAGCGCCGGTCCCGGGCACATTTCGGCAGAAGCCGCCGCACTGGAGTGCACCGTGACCGGCACAATCGCCTTTGCGCGAAGAAGCCGCTTCTTCGCCTCCGGCAGCTGGAGAGTGCGGCTGCTTCGGAAAGGTGAAGAATGAAGCTGCACAACACTAGGATTGTGTGCGCAGCTTGCAAACTGATAGAAAACATACCTTACCACACTCCTACCTTTTTAAACACATGAACATTCGGTTGGAAGGTGTTTCGGACAACTTTTTTTTCTTCTTGCAAAACACTCTGCAAACCTCTCTGCAACATGTACAACAGATCGGAGATGTTTTCTGTGCAGCACAGTTTCTCCTTGCCAGACATAGTGGAAAGTTTTCAATGATGTAGACAAAAAGTCCGAAAGAAGAAGGTACGATTCCCGAGCTAAGCGCCGGTCCCGCACATTTCGGCAGAAGCCGCGCCTGGAGTGCACTGGACCGCACAATCGCCTTGGCGAAGAAGCCGCTTCTTCGCCTCCCGCAGCTGGAGAGTGCGGCTGCTTCGGAAGGTGAAGAATGAAGCTGCACAACACTAGGATTTGTGCGCAGCTTGCAAACTGATAGAAAACGTACCTTACCCACTCCTACCTTTTAAACACATGAACATTCGGTTGGAAGGTGTTTTGGACAACTTTTTTTCTTCTGCAAAACACTCTGCAAACCTCTCTGCAACATGTACAACAGATGGGAGATTTTTCTGTGCAGGCACGTTTCTCCTTGCCAGACAAAGTGGAATAGTTTTTTGCAATGATGTAGACCACAAAAGTCCCGAAAGAAGAAGGTACGGATGTCCCCGGAGCTAAGCGCCGGTCCCGGGCACATTTCGGCAGAAGCCGCCGCCTGGAGTGCACTGTGACGGCACAATCGCCTTTGCGCGAAGAAGCCGCTTCTTCCCTCCGGCAGCTGGAGAGTGCGGCTGCTTCGGAAAGGTGAAGAATGAAGCTGCACAACACTAGGATTGTGTGCGCAGCTTGCAAACTGATAGAAAACAGTACCTTACCACACTCCTACCTTTTAAACACATGAACATTCGGTTGGAAGGTGTTTTGGACAACTTTGTTTTCTTCTTGCAAAACACTCTGCAAACCTCTCTGCAACATGTACAACAGATGGAGATGTTTTCTGTGCAGGCACAGTTTCTCCTTGCCAGACATAGTGGAATAGTTTTTTGCAATGATGTAGACCACAAAAGTCCCGAAAGAAGAAGGTACGGAGTCCCCGGAGCTAAGCGCCGTCCCGGGCACATTTCGGCAGAAGCCGCCGCACTGGAGTGCACTGTGACCGGCACAATCGCCTTTGCGCGAAGAAGCCGCTTCTTCGCCTCCGGCAGCTGGAGAGTGCGGCTGCTTCGGAAAGGTGAAGAATGAAGCTGCACAACACTAGGATTGTGTGCGCAGCTTGCAATGATAGAAACAGTACCTTACCACCTCCTACCTTTTTAAACACATAACATTCGGTTGAAGTGTTTTGGACAACTTGTTTTTCTTCTTGCAAAACACTCTGCAAACCTCTCTGCAACATGTACAACAGATGGAGATGTTTTCTGTGCAGGCACAGTTTCTCCTTGCCAGACATAGTGGAATAGTTTTTGCAATATGTAGACACAAAATCCCGAAAGAAAAGTAGGAGTCCGGAGCTAACGCCGTCCCGGCCATTGGCAAAGCCGCCGCATGGTGCACTGGACCGGCACAATCGCTTGCGCGAAGAAGCCGCTCTTGCCTCCGGAGCTGGAGAGTGCGCTGCTTCGGAAAGGTGAAGATGAAGCTGCAAAACTAGTGTGTGCGCGCTTGCACTGATAGAACAGTACCTTAACACTCCTCCTTTTTAAACAATGACATTCTTGAAGGTGTTGAATTGTTTTCTTCTCAAACATCTGCAAACCTCTCTGCAACAGTAAACATGAGGAATTTTTGCAGGCACAGTTCCTTGCCAACATAGTGAAGTTTTGCAATGTTAGACCCAAATCCGAAAGAAAAGTAGATGTCCCCGGGCTAAGCGCCGGTCGGCACCCATCAAACCTCTCGCAACAGTAAACATATGAGATGTTTCTGTGCAGCAAGTTTTCCTTGCCAGACATAGTGGAATAGTTTTTGCATGTTAGCCCAAAAGTCCGAAGAAGAGTAGTGTCCGGAGCTAAGCGCCGTCGGACATCGGCAAAGCGCCCTGGATGCACTTGACCGCCAATCGCCTTTGCGCGAAGAAGCCGCTTCTTCGCCTCCGGCAGCTGGAGAGTGCGGCTGCTTCGGAAAGGTGAAGAATGAAGCTGCACAACACTAGGATTGTGTGCGCAGCTTGCAAACTGATAGAAAACAGTACCTTACCACTCTCCTACCTTTTTTAAACACATGAACATTCGGTTGGAAGGTGTTTTGGACAACTTTGTTTTTCTTCTTGCAAAACACTCTGCAATCCTCTCTGCAACATGTACAACACGATGGGAGATGTTTTCTGTGCAGGCACAGTTTCTCCTTGCCAGACATAGTGGAATAGTTTTTTGCAATGATGTAGACCACAAAAGTCCCGAAAGAAGAAGGTACGGATGTCCCCGGAGCTAAGCGCCGGTCCCGGGCACATTTCTGCAGAAGCCGCCGCACTGGAGTGCACTGTGACCGGCACAATCGCCTTTGCGCGAAGAAGCCGCTTCTTCGCCTCCGGCAGCTGGAGAGTGCGGCTGCTTCGGAAAGGTGAAGAATGAAGCTGCACAACACTAGGATTGTGTGCGCAGCTTGCAAACTGATAGAAAACAGTACCTTACCACACTCCTACCTTTTTTAAACACATGAACATTCGGTTGGAAGGTGTTTTGGACAACTTTGTTTTTCTTCATGCAAAACACTCTGCAAACCTCTCTGCAACATGTACAACACGATGGGAGATGTTTTCTGTGCAGGCACAGTTTCTCCTTGCCAGACATAGTGGAAAAACTTTTTACGAAGTTGGAGAGGACAAGAAACGCTAAAGACGAAAGTATGGAGTTTTCCGTAGCTAAGACTGCATGAAAGCAAAAGACTGCCCTCTTCAAAAATGGCTATTAGGAGGACTCGGAAAAGTACAAGTTAGCCAGCCTCTTTTTTGACCCCACGAAGTTGATGGGCAGTGCCGAGTCGGGCTGGTTTGATAGAGGCAAGTGGCTCCTGAAATCTGCCAGACACAAGATGGGCAGGTCAGTTTTACTTCCAGGGAAAAGGGCCGTAGTTTGTATTTGGGGGCCTGTGGCTGGGAGTGGCAGGCTGGCTCCTGAAAATCCACGATACGCAGGATGGTTCCCAGATGAAAGGTGGCACCAGTGCCGAGTCGGGCTGGTTTGATAGAGGCAAGTGGCTCCTGCGATGTGCCAGCCAGAAGCGGGGTGGGTGAGTTTTGTTTCCCAGGGAAAAAGGGCGGTGTTTTGTGTTCGGGGGCCTGTGGCTGGGAGTGGCCGGCTGGCTCCTGAAAATCCACGCCGGGCAGGATGGTTCCCAGACCCAAGGGGGCACCAGTGCGGAGTCGGGCTGGTTTGATAGCACAAAGTGGCTCCTGCAATCTACCATCCAGAAGCGGGGGAGGTGATTATTTTTTTCCCCGGGTAAAGGGCCGTGGTATGTGTTTGGGGACCTGTGGCTGGGAGTGGCAGGCTGGCTCCTGAAAATCCACGATACGCAGGATAATTCCCAGATGAAAGGTGGCAACAGTGCCGAGTCGGGCTGGTTTGATAGAGCCAAGGGGCTCCTGCAATCTGCCAGCCAGAAGCGGGGCGGGTGAGTTTTGTTTGCCAGGGAAAAGGGCGGTGGTTTGTGTTCGAGGGCCTGTGGGCGGGAGTGGCCGGCTGGCTCCTGAAATTCCACGATACGCAGGATGGTTCCCAGATGAAAGGAGGCACCAGTGCCAAGTCGGGCTGGTTTGATAGAGCCAAGTGGCTCCTGCAATCTGCCAGCCAGAAGATGGGCAGGTCAGTTTTACTTCCAGGAAAAAAGGGCCACAGTTTGTGTTTGGGGGCCTGTGGGCGGGAGTGGCCGGCTGGCTCCTGAAATTCCACGCCGCGCAGGATCGTTCGCAGACCCAAGAGGGCACCAGTGCCGAGTCGGGCTGGTTTGATAGAGGAAAGTGGCTGCTGCAATCTGCGAACCAGAAGCGGGGTGAGTGAGTTTTGTTTGCCAGGGAAAAGGGCGGTGGTTTGTGTATGGGGGCCTGTGGCTGGGAGTGGCCGGTTGGCTCCTGAAAATCCACGCCGCGCAGGATCGTTCCCAGACCCAAGAGGGCACCAGTGCCAAGTTGGGCTGGTTTGATCGCACAAAGTGGCTCCTGCAATCCACCATCCAGAAGCGGGGCAGCTGAGTTTTCTTTCCAGGGAAAAGGGCCGTGGTATATGTTTGTGGGCCTGTGGCTGGGAGAGGCCGGATGGCTCCTGAAAATCCAAGATACGCAGGATGGTTCCAAGGTGAAAGGTGGCACCAGTGCCAAGTCGGGCTGGTTTCATAGTACCAAGTGGCTCCTGCAATCTGCCAGACACAAGATGGGCAGGTCAGTTTTACTTCCAGGAAAAAAGGCCATAGTTTGTGTTCGGGGGCCTGTGGCTGGGAGTGGCCGGCTGGCTCCTGAAAATCCACGATACGCAGGATGGTTCCCAGATGAAAGGTGGCACCAGTGCCAAGTCGGGCTGGTTTGATAGTACCAAGTGGCTCCTGGAATCTGCCATGCATAAGCCGGGGGGGTTATTTTCTTTGCAGGGAACTGGTCGAGGTTTGTGATTGGGGGCCTGTGGCTGGGAGTGGCTGGCTGGCTGATCAAACTCCACCATATGCAGGATGGTTTCCAGACCCAAGCTGGCACCAGTGCCAAGTCGGGTTGGTTTGATAGAACCATGTGGCTCCTGCAATCAGCAGTCCAGAAGCTGGGCTGGTGAGTTTTGTTTCGAGGGAAAAGGGCGGCGGGTTTTTTTTGGGGGGAGGAGTAGGGAGTGGCCAGCTGGCTCCTGAAAATCCACGATACGCAGGTTGGTTTCCAGATGAATGGTGGCACCAGTGCCAAGTCGTGCTGGTTTGATAGTACCATGTGACTCCTGCAATCTGCCATCCAGAAGCGGGGCAGCTGAGTTTTTTTTCAAGGGAAAAGGGCCGTCGTTTGTGTTTGGTGTCCTGTAGTTGGTAGGGGCAGCTGGCTCCTGAAAATCCACGATACACAGGATTGTTCCCAGACCCATGCTGGCTCCAATGCAATGTCGGCCTGATTTGACTGCGTCAAATGTCCCCTGCGTTACTCATTTCAAAGAAATCTTGTGTCCTAATGTTCTCACAGAAGACTGTTAAAATTTGCCTATTTTTCTGGATTTGTTTTATTCTTTTTTCTGTACCTTCTACTTCTCTCCACTCTCTGAGAACTTTGACCATTATGTTAGTTGACCTAATGTAAAATTCTCGAAGTAAAGTAAGAGAAGCCAATAAAGAAAGGCAAATTTGTTAATTGCAGGTGGAAAGAGGGAGGCCAACAAAAGGAAGCAAAAGAACAATAATAATGAAATGCTCCCCTGTCTTCTGTGAAAAGTAGAGGCACAGACAAGAAAGAGCAAGTGCAAAATTCTCACTAGAGAAACGCACTTTATCTGACTAAAGTAATTTCCGGTGCATTTCTTGCGTTTTTCTCATGCCAAACATATTAATCATTGAAGGTGTCCCTTTCCTCTTTCTGGAATACAGCTAGGAAGATGGCTGTGTCATTGCTGACAAGCTGCTCTTCTCAGAGGTGTCCAGCTGAAAGTCCTAGATCAATGGATTTCCTCTGTCACTTTGATATGGCATGACTTACAGTTTCAGCAAATGAACTTGCAAGCCTTACAATTCTTTGCCCCTTGAATGGTCAGATAGGCTCCTTGGCAACTGGCATTTGTATGGACACGAAACTATGCAGAATTTGTACCATGAGATGATGCCAAATGAGTCACGCCGGTAGATTAACTAGGAGAGCACAAGAAGAGAGTACACAAGAAGACAGTACAATCTCCTTTTTTCTGAAACACTGTAGAGATCAAATTGAACACAATCCTCCTGGGCTAGTTCTTGCAAAAGCCTAGGAGTTCTTTTTGTGTTCACACGCCTGGAATATTTAGCTTTGGATCACAGCAGAATGCAGATGACAAAACAAGGCCTTTAAGTCACATCCAGTATGAAGCAGTATGAAAGAAGAAAGCAGCTGAGAGTACCAACCCTGCTAGGTAATCTCAGTATTCCTCTTGACATTAGCAGAAATTTGAAATGAGTCTCTGAAAATGACAAAGGAGGCAGAAGAAAAGGGAGCGATGACTCCTCTTGCATAGTGTTTCCTAACAGGGATCTTCAAAATGGAAAGATTGTATCATCCTTTCAACTGAAGGAAGGTATGAAAACAACAGGAAGGAAATGGCATCACATGCTAGAAAGACTCTGGGCAGTGTACTTCTAGACAGAAAGGCCACTGATGGAAAACCAACTAAACTGGCACCAATGCAGCAGCATTGTACTAAAGCCAGAAATGTCCAGCGCTTCACTCTCTGCCATTCCATTCAGATGCACACAGCAGCTCTGCAACAGTCCTACTGATCATCTCCTTGGCAAACTTGGAGTTGAGGGTCCGTGGTGAAGCAGAGTCCCCAGCAAGATGCAAAGGAGAGCTGCTTTCTTGCAACTTTGCCTTTATCAGTTCCATAGCTTTAAGCCATAACAAACACCATTCAACCAACCACCATACACCAGGCTTTGAACACACGACCGTTCTAGAACTTGTTGATCTACCTCTAATTCAGCTGCCTCACCTTCCCACAGTCCTTTTCTACTTAGCCAATGGAATGGGCCTCAGCCCAAGGCCTTCCTTTTGTAAGCTTCTAGCTAGATGCAGCAGCAAACCACTACTTTCTTCTGTGCCAAGACTTCAGGTAGACCATTTGCATCTGCCCTTCCAGTGAAACCTAACGGGAGAGAAAAGCCTCTCACAGATGTTCAGTCATTCCATTAGCTACACAGGCCAAATCAAAAGAAAAGCAAGCTATGGGTTTGTGTACTTGCTCCTACACAACACCTGCTGCCCTCTGACAATCAACTAGCAGAAAACCAGCAAAACTGAGACTTGAGGCAAACAACCCTTTGAAGGGAATAATGATGTGAGCAATTATGACAACACATTTCCAGGCTACCCAGATACTGGAAATGTCAGCAAAGGCTGGAGACCAAAGGCTGAACTAATAGGGAAAGGGTAAAAGAATCCCAAGAAAAACATGACCGAAGGTTAAAACAATTCCAAGAAAAACATAGGCAACTGACCTGTTGAAGCCTTCAGGAAATCAGTGGCCGCTGATTTACATAGGCCATTCAAGTTAATTGACCCGTGCACCTTCCACCCCTTTTTCACCTTTCGGCACACTAGGGTGAATTGTGAGCATGAAATCACAATTCCTTGGATTCTCTTCTTAACTTGACGAGAGAAATTCAGCAACTGAAGTACCTGTAACTGATGTGATACCCAGGAACACCGAGTTGACACATTTCATTTTGTTCAAACACAGCTAGCAAATCTAAGGGGACAAGGCTGGCTTCTTTTCATGACAATTTTCTTGTTTTACAACCTGGTGAAACTTTTTCATTAGCTTCTCTCTAACAGCAAAAAGTCCAGTTCACTGTCCCGTCCTACTGCTGCAAGTAAACCATTTGCATTGCCAAGACCAAAAACGGAATTGGAAGGTACAGAGACCTCCGGAGCTATCAGCAGATACGGAGCACATTTCGGTAGAAGCCGCCGTCTGCAGTGCACTGTGACCGGCACAATCGCCTTTGCTCGAAGAAGCCGCTTCTTCGTCTCCGCGAGCCGGAGAGTGCGGCTGCTTCGGAAAGGTGAAGAATGAAGCTGCACAACACTGGGATTGTGTGCGCAGCTTGCAAACTGATAGAAAACAGTACCTTACCACACTCCTACCTTTTCCAAACACATGAACATTCGGTTGGAAGGTGTTTTGGACAACTTTGTTTTTCTTCTTGCAAAACACTCTGCAAACCTCTCTGCAACATGTAAAACACGATGGGAGATGTTTTCTGTGCAGGCACAGTTTCTCTTTGCCAGACATAGTGGAAATTATTTTGCAATGATGTAGACCACAAAAGTCCCGAAAGAAGACGGTACGGATGTCCCCGGAGCTAAGCGCCGGTCCCGGGCCCATTTCGGCAGAAGCCGCCGCACTGGAGTGCACTGTGACCGGCACAATCGCCTTTGCGCGAAGAAGCCGCTTCTTCGCCTCCGGCAGCTGGAGAGTGCGGCTGCTTCGGAAAGGTGAAGAATGAAGCTGCACAACACTAGGATTGTGTGCGCAGCTTGCAAACTGATAGAAAACAGTACCTTACCACTCTCCTACCTTTTCCAAACACATGAACATTCGGTTGGAAGGTGTTTTGGACAACTTTGTTTTTCTTCTTGCAAAACACTCTGCAAACCTCTCTGCAACATGTACAACACGATGGGAGATGTTTTCAGCCCTGACCCAGATTCTCCTTGCCAGACATAGTGGAAAAACTTTTTGCAAAGTTGGAGAGGACAAGAAACGCTAAAGACGAAAGTATGGAGTTTTCCGTAGCTAAGACTGCATGAAAGCAAAAGACTGCCCTCTCTAAAAATGGCTATTAGGAGGACTCGGAAAAGTACAAATTAGCCAGCCTCTTTTTTGACCCCACGAAGTTGATGGGGCAGCTATTCCTGAAAGCCTTGCCTGGCATATGAAGGAGGACAAAGCAATGTACTTGGCATGGATTTTCCTGGGGAATTTCATGCTGAACAACTTTTTCAACACCTCTGATGAATCAACTTGACTGGTAGATGAAGGGAATATTGTCTGCGTGGCCTTCAGGGAGGTTTTTTACATTTCTCTACATGGCTGCACACATACATACGGGAAGCAATAATGCAAAAGGGAGGGAGCCAGTGTCTTTTAAGTGATGCTGAGTGAAAAGACAAGAGGCAGTGGGCACACACTGAAATACAGGAGATTGCCTATGAACATCACCAAATGATGTTTTACTGTGAGGGTGACTGAACCGCGGCACAGACTGCCCAGAAAGCTTCTGAAGCCTGGATCTTAGAAGACATGAAAAGTACACCCAGATAGAATCGCGGGCAAGAGGCTCTAGGTATCCTGGTTTAACAGGGGGGGTTGGGCCTGGTGAGCCCCACTGAGCCCTACCACTCTCATTCATTCTGTGTAGTGAATTCTCTTCGAGCTGCATTTCAAGCACTGGCATGACAAAGTTCTGTGCAGACAGAGATCCAAATGGACATGGGATCCATGTTCCTTAAGCAGTGTTCAAGAAGAATGTAAAACTCTGGGACAAGTGTCTCTTCCCTAACTGAATCCCTTTCATGGGAAAATTCCCAGCTACAGAAAGACCTTCTGATACGCATGCTCAGGACTGACACTGGTTGAGGAAATTTCCCCCTATGTGTATCTAAGACCAGTTAGGATCATCACCCAAGACTTGTCAACATAGTCACAGAATGTCTATTGTAAAGAAGTGACAACTTACATCAGAATGGCAAATATTGGTCCACAAAATGGATTAATGAATAGTAATTATCTACTTGGGTTAAAAAGAAAAATAAAGAGTTGGTCTTTATTTATCAATTTCATTGCAATATTGATAAGGGAAGAAAAAGACCTCAGTCCTGGACTTTCTGAACTCGAAGAAAGATTTTAAAAATTCCTTGTAGAAATCAATTATGATGACCAGATTATTCAAACAATTTGAGTTGGTAAAAAAGTCCCAGATTTGTCTAGTTTTGTTTGCCAGGGAAATAGGCCGAGGTTTGTGTTTGGGGGCCTGCGACTGGGAGTGGCCAGCTGGCTCCTGAAAATCCAGGCCGCGCAGGATGGTTCCCAGACCCAAGGTGGCACCAGCGCCGAGTCGGGCTGGTTTGATAGAGCCAAGTGGCTCCTGCAATCTGCCAGCCAGAAGCGGGACGGGTGAGTTTTGTTTGCCAGGGAAAACAGCCGTAGTTTGTGTTTGGGGCCCTGTGGCTGGGAGTGGCCGGCTGGTTCCTGAAAATCCACGATATGCAGGATGGTTCCCAGATGAAAGGTGGCACCAGTGCCGCGTCGGGGTGGTTTGATAGAGGCAAGTGGCTACTGCAATCTGTCAGCCAGAAGATGGGCAGGTCAGTTTTTTTACCGGTGAAAAGGGCCGTAGTTTGTGTTTGGGGGCCTGTGTCTGGGAGTGGCCGGCTGGCTCCTGAAATTCCACGATACGCAGGATGGTTCCCAGGTGAAAGGTGGCACCAGTGCCAAGTCGGGCTGGTTTCATAGAGCCAAGTGGCTCCTGAAATCTGCCAGCCAGAAGCGGGGTGGCTGGGTTTTGTTTGCCAGGGAAAAGGGTCGTGGTTTGTGTTCGGGGGTGTGTGGCTGGGAGTGGCCGGCTGGCTCCTGAAACTCCACGCCGCGCAGGATGGTTCCCAGACGAATGGGGGCACCAGTGCCAAGTCAGGCTGGTTTGATAGAGCCAAGTGGCTCCTGCAATCTGCCAGCCAGAAGCGGGGCGGGTGAGTTTTTTTTGCCAGGGAAAAGGGCTGTGGTTTGTGTTCGGGGCCTGTGGCTGGGAGTGGCCGGCTGGCTCCTGAAAATCCACGCCGCGCAGGATCGCTCCCAGACCCAAGAGGGCACCAGTGCCAAGTCGGGCTGGTTTGATAGCACAAAGTGGCTCCTGCAATCCACCATCCAGAAGCGGGGCAGCTGAGTTTTCTTTCCAGGGAAAAGGGCCGTGGTATATGTTTGTGGGCCTGTGGCTGGGAGAGGCCGGATGGCTCCTGAAAATCCAAGATACGCAGGATGGTTCCAAGGTGAAAGGTGGCACCAGTGCCAAGTCGGGCTGGTTTGATAGTACCAAGTGGCTCCTGCAATCTGCCAGACACAAGATGGGCAGGTCAGTTTTACTTCCAGGAAAAAAGGCCATAGTTTGTGTTCGGGGGCCTGTGGCTGGGAGTGGCCGGCTGGCTCCTGAAAATCCACGATACGCAGGATGGTTCCCAGATGAAAGGTGGCACCAGTGCCAAGTCGGGCTGGTTTGATAGTACCAAGTGGCTCCTGGAATCTGCCATGCATAAGCCGGGGGGGTTATTTTCTTTGCAGGGAACTGGTCGAGGTTTGTGATTGCGGGCCTGTGGCTGGGAGTGGCTGGCTGGCTGATCAAACTCCACCATATGCAGGATGGTTTCCAGACCCAAGCTGGCACCAGTGCCAAGTCGGGTTGGTTTGATAGAACCATGTGGCTCCTGCAATCAGCAGTCCAGAAGCTGGGCTGGTGAGTTTTGTTTCGAGGGAAAAGGGCGGCGGGTTTTTTTTGGGGGGAGGAGTAGGGAGTGGCCAGCTGGC
>NW_026993419.1:0-13991 GCF_028769735.1 Zonotrichia leucophrys gambelii
CCCCCAAACACAAACTACGGCCCTTTTCCCTGGCGAACAAAACTGAGCGCCCCGCTTCTGGCTGCAGATTGGAGGAGCCACTTGGCATATTCAAACCAGCCGGACTCGGCTCTGGTGACCCCTTGAGTCTAGGAACCAGTCGGCGCGGCGGTTGGATTTTCCCAGGCACAGGCCCCCGAAAAAATAACACGGCCATTTTCCCTGGCAAACAAAACTCAACTGCCCCGCTTCTGGCTGGCATATTGCAGGATCCAATTGGTACTATCAAACAAGCCCGACTCAGCACTGGTGCCCCCTTGGGTCTGGGAACCATCCTGCGTATCGTGGATTTTCAGGAGACAGCCGCCCACTCCCTGCCAGAGGTCCCCAAACACAAACTACGGCCCTTTTCCCTGGAAGTAAAACTGACCTGCCCATCTTCTGGCTGGCAGATTGCAAGAGCCACTTGTTATTATCAAACCAGACCGACTTGGCACTGGTGCCAGCTTTCATCTGGGAACCATCCTGCGTATCGTGGATTTTCAGGAGCCAGCCGGCCACTCCCAGCCACAGCCCCCGAACACAAACCACGGCCCTTTTCCCTGGAAGGAAAGCTGACCTGCCCATCTTCTGGCTGGCAGATTGCAGGAGCCACTTTGTACTATCATACCAGTCCGACTTGGTAGTGGTGCCACCTTGGGTCTGGGAATCATCCTGCATATCGTGGATTTTCAGGAGTCAGCCGGCCACTCCCAGCCACAGGCCCCCAAACACAAACTATGACCGTTTTCCCAGGAAGAAAAACTGACCTGCCCATCTTCTGGCTGGCAGATTACAGGAGCCACTTGGCTCTATCAAACCAGCCCGACTCGGCACTGGTGCCACCTTTCATCTGGGAACCAGCCTGTGTATCGTGGATTTTCAGGAGCCAGCCGGCTACTCCCAGCCACAAGCCCCCAACACAAACGACGGCCCTTTTCCCTGGCAAACAAAACTGACCCGCCCCGCTTCTGTCTGGCAGATTGGAGGATCCACTTGCAACTATCAAACCAGCCCGACTTCGCACTGGTGCCGCCTACCATCTGGGAACCATCCTGCATATCGTGGAATTTCAGGCGCCAGCCGGCCACTCCCAGCCACAGGCCCCCAAACACAAACTACGGCCCTTTTCCCAGGCAAACAAAACTCAGCTGCGCGGCTTCTGGCTAGCAGATTGGAGGAGCCACTTGGCTCTATCAAACCATCTCGACTTGGCACTGGTGCCCTCTTGTGTCTGGGAACCATCCTGCGCGGCATGGTTTTTTAGGAGCCAGCCGGCCACTCCCAGCAACAGACGCCCGAAAAAAAACCTCGTCCGTTTTACCTGGGAAACATACAGAGCTGCCCCGCTTCTGGCTGGCAGATTGCAGGAGACACTTGGTATTATCAAACCAGCCCGACTCAGCACTGGTGCCACCTTGGGTCTGGGAACCATCCTGCGTATTGTGGATTTTCAGGAGCCAGCCGGCCACTCCCAGCCACAGGCCCCCAAACACAAAGTACGGCCCTTTTCCCTGGAAGTAAAACTGACCTGCCCATCTTCTGGCTGGCAGATTGCAGGAGCCACTTGGCTCTATCAAACCAGCCCGACTCAGCACTGGTGCCACCTTTCATCTGGGAACCATCCTGCGTATCGTGGATTTTCAGGAGCCAGCCGGCCACTCCCAGCCACAGGCCCCCAAACAAAATCTACGGCCCTTTTCCCTGGAAGTAAAACTGACCTGCCCATTTCTGGCTGGCAGATTGCAGGAGCCACTTGGTACTATCAAACCAGCCCAACTCGGCAGTGCTGCCCCCTTGGGTCTGGGAACCATCCTGCGTATCGTGGATTTTTAGGAGCCAGCCGGCCACTCCCAGCAGCACGCACCCAAACACAAACCACAGCCTTTTTCCCTGGCAAACAAAACTAACCCGCTCCGCTTCTGGCTGGCAGATTGCAGGAGCCACTTGGCTCTATCAAACCAGCCTTACTCGGCACTTGAGGGATCTCAGGATCTGAGTCCTGAGATGCCGAGCCACCGAGACCACCCTTGGGGGGCCCGGGAGTCCTGGAATGTTGCCAGAAGTGTCTGGTGGCAGGACTTTGACCCTACACGGGAGACGACACCTGTATGAAGATAAGAGGGCCTCACCGGGGTGAAGGGTGGAAAGATTAGTTAATTAGAGGGTGAGACACAGGGTTTAGGATTTATGTGTAGGGGGATTTGGAGAAGTAAGATGGAGGAATTCGGGTGTGTCCTGTCCTTCTTCTTCTCCTTCTTCTCCTCCATCTTCTTTGGTGATGGTGGCACTTTCGGATTGGTTATTACTGAAAGTGCACCGAGTAATAAGAATAAATGGTATTGGGGAAATATGATAAATATTGTACACGTAACAATGGATATAAAGATAGGTGCCTGCCCGGAGGGCGACACAGTGTGCTCATGGCTGACTGCTGAGCAGATCTCTGTCAGGCTGAAAGAACATCTTTTAGATAAACAATTAATAAACATAAAAACGGAAAGAAGAACTGAAGCCTCTTCTCGTCCTTCGATACGCGGGCTGCCCCAAGGCCAGTCCGGGCCTTTCCAGGCCCTTCAAACAGACGCATAAACCCGATAGGCACTGGTGCCACCTTTCATCTGGGAACCATCCTGCGTATCGTCGATTTTCAGGAGCCAGCCGGCCACTCCCAGCCACAGGCCCCCGAACACAAACCACGGCCCTTTTCCCTGGCAAACAAAATTCAGCTGCCCCGCTTGTGGCTGGCACATTGCAGGAGCCACTTAGTACTATCAAACCAGCCCGAATTGGCACTGGTGCCACCTTGGGTCTGGGAACCATCCTGCGTATCGTGGATTTTCAGGAGCCAGCCGGCCACTCCCAGCCACAGGCCCACGAACACAAAAAACGGCCCTATTCCCTGGCAAACAAAACTGACACACCCCGCTTCCGGCTGGCAGATTGCAGGAGCCACTTGGCTCTATCAAACCAGCCCGACTTGGCAGTGCTGCCACCTTGGGTCTGGGAACCATCCTGCGTATCGTGGATTTTCAGGAGCCAGCCGGCCACTCCCAGCCACAGGCCCCCGAACAAAAACTACGGCCCTTTTCCCTGGAAGTAAAACTGACCTGCCCATTTCCTGGCTAGCGTATTGCAGGAGCCACTTCGTACTATCAAACCAGCCTGCCTCAACACTGGTGCCACCTTTCATCTGGGAATCATCCTGCGTATCGTGGATTTTCAGGAGGCAGGCGGCCACTCCCAGACACAGGCCCCCAACAAAAACCACGGACCTTTTCCCTTGAAGTAAAGCTGACCTGCCCGGCTTCTGGTTGGAAGATTGCAGGAGCCAATTTGTACTATCATACCAGTCAGACTTGGCACTGGTGCCACCTTTCATCTGGAAACCATCCTGCGTATCGTGGATTTTCAGGAGCCAGCCGGCCACTCCCAGCCACAGGCCCCCAACAAAAACCACGGACCTTTTCCCTGGAAGTAAAGCGGATCTGCCCGGCTTCTGGTTGGACGATTGCAGGAGCCAATTTGTACTATCATACCAGTCAGACTTGGCACTGGTGCCACCTTTCATTTGGCAACCATCCTGCGTATCGTGGATTTTCAGGAGCCAGCCGGCCACTCCCAGCCACAGGCCCCCAAACACAAACCACGGCCCTTTTCCCTGGAATAAAAACTCAGCCCGCCCCGCTTATGGTGCAGATTTCAGGCGCCACTTGCGTCTATTTAAACCAGTCCGACTCGGCCCCCTTTTGCCCCCTTGGGTCTGTGAACAATCCTGCATGCATGGATTTTCAGGAGCCAGCCGGCCCCTCCCTGCCACCGGCCCCCCAACACATACCACAGCCCTTTTCCCTGGAAAAAAATCTCAGCTGCCCCGCTTCTGGATTCTAGATTGCAGGAGCCACTTTCTACTATTATACCAGTCCGACTTGGCAGTGCTGCCACCATGGGACTGGGAACCATACTGCATGGCGTGTATTTTCAGGAGCCAGCCGGCCACTCCCAGCCACAGGCGCCCAAATTCAAACTACGGCCCTTTTCCCTGGATGTAAAACTGACCTGCGCCTCTTCTGGCCAGCAGATTGCAGGAGCCACTTGGTTCTATTAAACAAGCCCAACTCGGCACTGGTGCCACCTTTCATCTGGCAACCATCCTGCGTATCGTGGATTTTCAGGTGGCAGCCGGCCACTCCCAGCCACAGGCCACCAGACAAAAACTATGGTACTTTTCCCTGGAAGTAAAATTGACCTGCCCATCTTCTGGCTGGCAGATTGCAGGAGCCACTTGGCTCTATCAAACCAGCCCGACTCGTCTCTTGTGCGCCCTTGGGTCTGGGAACGATCCGGCGTATCGTGGATTTTCAGGAGCCAGCCGGCCACTCCCAGCCACAGGCCCCCGAACACAGACCACGGCCCTATTCCCTGGCAAAAAAAATTCACCCGCCCCGCTTCTGGCTGGCAGATAGCAGGAGCCACTTGGCTCCATCAAACCAGCCCAACTCGGCTCTGGTGGGCCCTTTTGTCTGGGAACCATCCTGCGCATCGTGGATTTTCAGGAGCCAGCCGCACACTCCCCGTCACAGGCCCCCAAAGAGAATATACGGCCCTTTTCCCTGGAAGTAAAACTGACCTGCCCATCTTCTGGCTAGCAGATTGCAGGAGCCACTTGGTACTATCAAACCAGCCCGACTCGGCTCTGGTGCCCCCCTTGGGTCTGGGAACCATCCTGGGCGGTGTGGATTTCCAGGAGCCAGCCGGCATCTCCCACTCCCATCCTCCCGAACACAAACCTAAGCCCTTTTCCCTGGCAAACAAAACTCACCGGCCCCGCTTCTGGCTGGCAGATTGCAGGAGCCACTTGCCTCTATCAAACCAGCCCGACTCTTCACTGGTGCCACCTTTCATCTGGAAACCATCCTGCGTATCGTGGATTTTTAGGACCCAGCCGGCCACTCCCAGCCACAGGCCGCCGAACACAAACAACAGCCCTTTTCCCTGGAAGTAGAACGGACCTGCCCATCTTCAGGCTGGCAGATTGCAGGAGCCACTTGCCTCTATCAATCCAGCCCGACTTGGCACTGGTGCCACCTTTCATCTGGGAACCATCCTGCGTATCGTGGATTTTCAGGAGCCAGCCGGCCACTCCCAGCCACAGGCCCCCAAACACAAACTACGGCCCTTTTTGCCTGGAAGTAAAACTGACCTGCCCATCTTCTGGCTGGCAGATTGCAGGAGCCACTTGGTACAATTAAATCGCCCGACTTCGCACTAGTGCCACCTTTCATCTGGGAACCATCCTGCGTATCGTGGATTTTCAGGAGCCAGCCGGCCACTCCCAGCCACAGGGGCCCAACACAAACCACGGCCATTTTCCCTGGCAATCAAAAGTCAGCTGCCCCGCTTCTGGCTGGCAGATTGCAAGAGCAACTTGGCTCTATCAAACCAGCCTCACTCGGCTCTGGTGCCCCCCTTGGGTCTGGGAACCGTTCTGCGCGGTGTGGATTTTCAGGAGCCAGCCGGCCACTCCCAGCCACAGGCCCCCAACCACAAAGTATGGCACCTTTCCCTGGAAGTAAAACTGACATGCCCATCTTCTGGCTGGCAGATTGCAGGAGCCACTTGTCTCTATCAAACCAGCCTGACTCGGCACTGGTGCGCCATTGGGTCTGGAATCATCCTGCGTATCGTGGATTTTAAGGAGCCAGACAGCCACTCCCAGCCACAGGCCCCAGAACACAAACCACGGACCATTTCCCTGGCAAACAAAACTCACCCGCCCCGCTTCTGGCTGGCAGATGGCTGGAGCCACTTGCCTCTATCAATCCAGCCCGACACGGCTCTGGTGCACCACTTGGGTCTGGGAAAAATACTGCGTATCCTGGATTTTCAGGAGCCAGCCGGCCACTCCCACCCACAGGTCCCCAAAAACAAACCACGGCCCATTTCCTTGGAAGAGAAACTCACCCGCCCCGCTTCAGACTGGGAGATTGCAGGAGCCACTTGCCTCCGTCAAACCAGCCCGACTTGGCACTGGTGCCACCTTTCATCTGGGAACCATCCTGCGTATCGTGGATTTTAAGGAGCCAGACAGCCACTCCCAGCCACAGGCCCCCAAACACATACCACAGCCCTTTTCTCTGGCAAACAAAACTCACCTGCCCCGCTTCTGGTTGGTAGATTGCAGGAGCCGCTTTGTACTATCATACGAGTCCGACTTGGCAGGTGGTGCCAACTTTCATCTGGGAACCATCCTGCGCGGCGTGGATTTTCAGGAGCCAGCCGGCCACTCCCCGTCACAGGCCCCCAAACAGAATCTACGGCCCTTTTCCCTGGAAGTAAAACTGACCTGCCCATCTTCTGGCTAGAAGACTGCAGGAGACACTTGGTACTATCAAACCAGCCCGACTCGTCTCTGGTGTCCCCCTTGGGTCTGGTAACCATCCTGCGCGGTTTGGATTTCCAGGACCCAGCCGGCACCACCCACCCCCATGCTCCCGAACACAAACCACGGCCTTTTTCTCTGGCAAACAAAACTCACCAGTCCCGCTTCTGGCTGGCAGATTGCAGGAGACACTTGGCTCTATCAAACCAGCCCCACTCGGTATTGGTGCCTCCTTGGGTCTGGGAACCATCCTGCGTAACGTGGATTTTCAGGAGCCAGCCGGCCACTCCCAGCCACAGGCCCCCAAACACAAACCACGGCCCTTTTCTCTGGTAGTAAAATTGACCTGACCATCTCCTGGCAGGCAGATTGCAGGAGCCACTTGGCTCTATCAAACCAGCCCGACTTGGCACTGGTGCCACCTTTCATCTGGGAACCATCCTGCGTATCGTGGATTTTCAGGAGCCAGCCGGCCACTCCCAGCCACAGGCCCCCAAACACATACCACGGCCCTTTTCACTGATAAACAAAACTCACCTGCCCCGCTTCTGGCTGGTAGATTGCAGGAGCCACTTTGTACTATCATACCAGTCCGACTTGGCACTGGTGCCACCTTTCATCTGGGAACCATCCTGCGTATCGTGGATTTTCAGGAGCCAGCCGGCCACTCCCAGCCACAGGCCCCCAAACACAAACTACGGCCCATTTCCTTGGAAGAGAAACTCACCCGCCCCGCTTCAGACTGGGAGATTGCAGGAGCCACTTGCCTCCGTCAAACCAGCCCGACTTGGCACTGGTGCCACCTTTCATCTGGGAACCATCCTGCGTATCATGGATTTTCAGGAGCCAGCCGGCCACTCCCAGCCACAGGCCCCCAAACACATACCACGGCAATTTTCCCTGGCAAACAAAACTCATCTGCCCCGCTTCTTGATGGTAGATCGCAGGAGCCACTTTTTACTATCATATGAGTCCGACTTCGCAGGTGGTGCCAACTTTCATCTGGGAACCATCCTCTGCCGCGTGGATTTTTAGGAGCCAGACGGCCACTCCCAGCCACTGGCCCCCAAACACAAACTACGGCTCTTTTTACCTGGAAGTAAAACTGACCTGCCCATCTTTTGGCTAGAAGACTGCAGGAGACACTTGGTACTATCAAACCAGCCCGACTCGTCTCTGGTGTCCCCCTTGGGTCTGGTAACCATCCTGCGCGGTTTGGATTTCCAGGACCCAGCCGGCACCACCCACCCCCATGCTCCCGAACACAAACCACGGCCTTTTTCTCTGGCAAACAAAACACACCAGTCCCGCTTCTGGCTGGCAGATTGCAGGAGACACTTGGCTCTATCAAACCAGCCCCACACGGTATTGGTGCCTCCTTGGGTCTGGGAACCATCCTGCGTAACGTGGATTTTCAGGAGCCAGCCCGCCACTCCCAGCCACAGGCCCCCAAACACAAAAAACGGCACTTTTCCCTGGAAGTAAAACTGACATGCCCATCATCTGGCGGGCAGATTGCAGGAGCCACTTGTCTCTATTAAACCAGCCCGACTTGGCACTGGTGCCACCTTTCATCTGGGAACCATCCTGCGTATCGTGGATTTTCAGGAGCCAGCCGGCCACTCCCACCCACAGGCCCCCAAACACACACGACGGCCCTTTTCACTGATAAACAAAACTCGCCTGCCCCGCTTCTGGTTGGTAGATCGCAGGAGCCACTTTGTACTACCATACTAGTCCGACTTGGCAGGTGGTGCCACCTTTCATCTGGGAACCATCCTGCGTATCGTGGATTTTCAGGAGCCAGCCGGCCACTCCCAGCCACAGGCCCCCAAACACAAACTACTGCCCTTTTCCCTGGATGTAAAACTGACCTGCGCCTCTTCTGGCCAGCAGATTGCAGGAGCCACTTGGTTCTATTAAACAAGCCCAACTCGGCACTGGTGCCACCTTTCATCTGGGAACCATCCTGCGTATCGTGGATTTTCAGGAGCCAGCCGGCCACTCCCACCCACAGGCCCCCAACCAAAAGCTATGGCCCTTTTCCCTGGAAGAAAACTGACCTGCCCATCTTCTGGCTGGCAGATTGCAGGAGCCACTTGGCTCTATCAAACCAGCCCGACTCGTCTCTTGTGCGCCCTTGGGTCTGGGAACGATCCGGCGTATCGTGGATTTTCAGAAGCCAGCCGGCCACTCCCAGCCACAGGCCCCCGAACACAGACCACGGCCCTATTCCCTGGCAAAAATAATTCACCCGCCCCGCTTCTGGCTGGCAGATTGCAGGGGCCACTTGGCTCCATCAAACCAGCCCAACTCGGCTCTGGTGGGCCCTTTTCTCTGGGAACCATCCTGCGCATCGTGGATTTTCCGGAGCCAGCCGGCCACTCCCCGTCACAGGCCCCCAAAGAGAATCTACGGCCCTTTTCCCTGGAAGTAAAACTGACCTGCCCATCTTCTGGCTAGCAGATTGCAGGAGCCACTTGGTACTATCAAACCAGCCCGACTCGGCTCTGGTGCCCCCCTTGGGTCTGGGAACCATCCTGGGCGGTGTGGATTTCCAGGAGCCAGCCGGCATCTCCCACTCCCATCCTCCCGAACACAAACCTAAGCCCTTTTCTCTGGCAAACAAACTCACCGGCCCCGCTTCTGGCTGGCAGATTGCAGGAGCCACTTGGCTCTATCAAACCAGCCCCACTCGGCATTGGTGCCTCCTTGGGTCTGGGAACCATCCTGCGTAACGTGGATTTTCAGGAGCCAGATGGCCACTCCCAGCCACAGGCCCCCAAACACAAACCACGGCGCTTTTCCGTGGAAGTTAAACTCACCCGCCCCGGTTCTGGCTGGCAGATTGCAGGAGCCACTTGGTACTGTCAAACCAGCCCGACTTGGCACTGGTGCCACCTTTCATCTGGGAACCATCCTGCGTATCGTGGATTTTCAGGAGCCACCTGCCCACTCCCAGCCCCAGGCCGGCAAACAAAATCTACAGCCCTTTTCCCTGGAAGTAAAACTGACCTGCGCCTCTTCTGGCCAGCAGATTGCAGGAGCCACTTGCCTCTATCAATCCAGCCCTACTCGGCACTGGTGCCCCCTTGGGTCTGGGAACCATCCTTCTCGGCGTGGATTTTAAGGAGCCAGCCGGCCACTCCCAGCCACAGGCCCCCTAACACAAACCACGTCCTTTATCCCTGGCAAACAGAACTCACCCGACCCGCTTCTGGCTGGCAGATTGCGGATGCCACTTGCCTCTATCAAACCAGCCTGACTCGGCACTGGTGCCACCTTTCATCTGGGAACCATCCAGCATATCGTGGATTTTCAGGAGCCAGCCGGCCACTCCCAGCCACAGGCCCCCAAACACATACCACGGCCCTTTTCCATGGATGTAAAACCGACACGCCTCACTTCTGGCTGGCAGATTGCAAGAGCCCTGTGGCTCTATCAAACCAGCCCGACTCGGCACTGGTGCACCCTTGGGTCTGGGAACCATCCTGCATATCGTATATTTTCAGGAGCCAGCCGGCCACTCCCAGCCACAGGCCGCCAAACACAAACAACAGCCCTTTTCCCTGGAAGTAGAACGGACCTGCCCATCTTCTGGCTTGCAGATTGCAGGAGCCTCTTGCCTCTATCAATCCAGCCCGACTTGGGACTGGCACCACCTTTCATCTGGGAACCATCCTACGTATCGTGGATTTTCAGGAGTCAGCCGGCCACTCCCAGCCACAGGCCCCCAAACAAAAACCACGGCCCTTTTCCCTGGAAGAAAACTCACCGCCCGCTTCTGGCTGGCAGATTGCAGGAGCCACTTGCCTCTATCAAACCAGCCCGACTCGGCTACTGGTGCCACCTTTCATCTGGGAACCATCCTGCGTATCGTGGATTTTCAGGAGCCAGCCGGCCACTCCCAGCCACAGGCCCCCAAACACAACACGGCCCTTTTCCCTGGAAGTAAAACTGACCGCCCTCTTCTGGCTGGCAGATTGCAGGAGCCACTTGCTCTATCAAACCAGCCCGACTCGGCACTGGTGCCACCTTTCATCTGGGAACCATCCTGCGTATCGTGGATTTTCAGGAGCCAGCCGGCCACTCCCAGCCACAGGCCCCCAAACACAATACCACGCCCCTTTTCCCTGGAAATAAAACTCACCTGCCCGTTCTGGCTGGCAGATTGCAGGAGCCACTTGCTCTATCAAACCAGCCCGACTCGGCACTGGTGCCACCTTTCATCTGGGAACCATCCTGCGTATCGTGGATTTTCAGGAGCCAGCCGGCCACTCCCAGCCACAGGCCCCAAACACAAACCACGGCCCTTTTCCCTGGCAATAAAACTCACCGCCCGCTTCTGGCTGGCAGATTGCAGGAGCCACTTGGCACTATCAAACCACCCCGACTCGGCCTGGTGCCACCTTTCATCTGGGAACCATCCTGCGTATCGTGGATTTTCAGGAGCCAGCCGGCCACTCCCAGCCACAGGCCCCAAACAAATACTACGGCCTTTTCCCTGGAATAAAACTCACCTGCCCGCTTCTGGCTGGCAGATTGCAGGAGCCACTTGCCTCTATCAACCAGCCCGACTCGGCTCTGGTGCCACCTTTCTTTGGGAACCATCCTGCGTATCGTGGATTTTCAGGAGCCAGCCGGCCACTCCCAGCCACAGGCCCCCAAACACAACACGGCCCTTTTCCCTGGAATAAAACTGACCTGCCCGCTTCTGGCTGGCAGATTGCAGGAGCCACTTGCCTCTATCAA
The DNA here is from genome assembly GCF_028769735.1 of Zonotrichia leucophrys gambelii. Lineage (NCBI taxonomy): Eukaryota > Metazoa > Chordata > Aves > Passeriformes > Passerellidae > Zonotrichia > Zonotrichia leucophrys. Next base: position 11,153 of record NW_026993419.1, read on the forward strand.
TCCAGCCCGACTCGGCACTGGTGCCACCTTTCTCTGGGAACCATCCTGCGTATCGTGGATTTTCAGGAGCCAGCCGGCCACTCCCAGCCACAGGCCCCAAACACAAACCACGGCCCTTTTCCTGGAAAAAACTACACCCCCGCTTCTGGCTGGCAGATTGCAGGAGCCACTTGCCTCTATCAAACCAGCCCGACTTGGCACTGGTGCCACCTTGTGTCTGGGAACCATCCTGCGTATCGTGGATTTTCAGGAGCCAGCCGGCCACTCCCAGCCACAGGCCCCCAAACACAAACCACGGCCCTTTTCCTGGAATAAAACTCACGCCCCGCTTCTGGCTGGCAGATTGCAGGAGCCACTTGCCTCTATCAAACCAGCCCGACTCGGCACTGGTGCCACCTTTTCTGGGAACCATCCTGCGTATCGTGGATTTTCAGGAGCCAGCCGGCCACTCCCAGCCACAGGCCCCAAACACAAATCCACGGCCCTTTTCCCTGGAATAAAACTGACCTGCCCGTCTCTGGCTGGCAGATTGCAGGAGCCACTTGCTTATCAAACCAGCCCGAACTCGGCCTGGTGCCACCTTGATCTGGGAACCATCCTGCGTATCGTGGATTTTCAGGAGCCAGCGGCCACTCCCAGCCACAGGCCCCCGAAACACAAACCACGGCCCTTTTCCCTGGAAGTACAAATCGACCGCCCGCTTCTGGCTGGCAGATTGCAGGAGCCACTTGGCTCTATCAAACCAGCCCGACTCGGCACTGGTGCCACCTTGGGTCTGGGACCATCCTGAGCATCGTGGATTTTCAGGAGCCAGCCGGCCACTCCCAGCCACAGGCCCCCAAACACAAACCACGGCCCTTTTCCTGGATAAAACTACACCCCCCTTCTGGCTGGCAGATTGCAGGAGCCACTTGGCTCTATCAAACCAGCCCGACTTGGCACTGGTGCCACCTTGGGTCTTGGGAACCATCCTGCGTATCGTGGATTTTCAGGAGCCAGCCGGCCACTCCCAGCCACAGGCCCCAAAAAAATACACGGCCTTTTCCCTGGAATAAAACAACCTGCCCTCTTCTGGCTGGCAGATTGCAGGAGCCATTGGTATTCAAACCAGCCCACTTGGCACTGGTGCCCCTTATCTGGGAACCATCCTGGCGTATCGTGGATTTTCAGGAGCCAGCCGGCCACTCCCAGCCACAGGCCCCCGAACACAAACACGGCCCTTAAAACTACGCCCTTTTCCCTGGAATAAAACTGACCTGCCCTCTCTGGCTGGCAGATTGCAGGACCACTTGCTCTATCAAACCAGCCCGACTTCGCACTGGTGCCACCTTTCATCTGGGAACCATCCTGCGTATCGTGAATTTTAAGGAGCCAGCCGGCCACTCCCAGCCACAGGCCCCAAACACAAACTACGGCCCTTTTCCCTGGAATTAAAACTGACCTGCCCTCTCATTGCTGGCAGATTGCAGCAGCCACTTGCCTCTATCAAACCAGCCCGACTTGGCACCGGTGCCGCCTTTCGTCTGGGAACCATCCTGCCTATCGTGGATTTTCAGGAGCCAGCCGGCCACTCCCAGCCACAGGCCCCGAACAAAACACGCCCTTTTCCCGGAAATAAAACTACCTGCCCATCTCTGGCTGGCAGATTGCAGGAGCCACTTCCTCTATCAAACCAGCCCACTCGGCACTGGTGCCACCTTTCATCTGGGAACCATCCTGCGTATCGTGGATTTTCAGGAGCCAGCCGGCCACTCCCAGCCACAGGCCCCCAACACAAACACGGCCCTTTTCCCTGGAATAAAAACTACCCCCCGTCATCTGGCTGGCAGATTGCAGGAGCCACTTGCCTCTATCAAACCAGCCCGACTGGCACTGGTGCCACCTTTCATCTGGGAACCATCCTGCGTATCGTGGATTTTCAGGAGCCAGCGGCCACTCCCAGCCACAGGCCCACAACAAAACTACGGCCCTTTTCCCTGGAAGTAAAACTGACCTGCCCGCATCTGGCTGGCAGATTGCAGACCACTGGCTCTATCAATCCACCCACTTGGCACTGGTCCACCTTTCATCTGGGAACCATCCTGCGTATGTGGATTTTCAGGAGCCAGCCGCCACTCCACCACAGGCCCCCAACACAAACACGGCCCCTTTTTCCCTGGAAATAAAACTGAACTCCCGTCTTCTGGCTGGCAGATTGCAGGAGCCACTTGCCTCTATCAACCAGCCCGACTCGCACTGGTGCCACCTTTCATCTGGGAACCATCCTGCGTATCGTGGATTTTCAGGAGCCACCGGCCACTCCCAGCCACAGGCCCCAAACAAACACGGCCCTTTTCCTGGAAAAAAACTGACCTGCCCGTCTTCTGGCTGGCAGATTGCGGAAGCCACTTGCCTCTATCAAACCAGCCCGACTTGGCACTGGTGCCACCTTTCATCTGGGAACCATCCTGCGGATCGGGATTTTCAGGAGCCAGCCGGCACTCCCAGCCACAGGCCCCCGAAACACAAACCACGCCCTTTTCCCTGGAATAAACTGACCCCCTTTATTTGGTGGCCCGATTGCAGGAGCCACTTCCCCTATCAAACCACCCCACTACGGTGCCACCTTTCATCGGGGAAACCCGTATCGTGGATTTTAGGGCCAGCCGGGGCCATCCCACCACACCCCAAAAAACAAAACGCCCTTTCCTGGGAATTAAACGACCGCCCTTTCTGGGTGGGGAGATTTCAGGGGCCATTCCTTCAATCCCCCTTGACGGTGCCCCCTTTTATTTTGGAACATCCCGGTATGTGGGTTTTCAGAGCCCGCCCCACCCCAGCCAGCCCCCCAAACAAAAAC
>NW_026993420.1:0-13977 GCF_028769735.1 Zonotrichia leucophrys gambelii
GTTGCCATGGAAACAGTGCCCAGCCCTGCCCCTTTCTGTCTGGCTGACCTGGCCTTTGGCCCTGGCAGTGCCGTTGGCTGCTGGTTCCTGGTGCCTGAGCGGCCAGCGCAGCACAGGGCAGGTGGCCATGGCACAGCCCCCAGCAAGGGATCCCCTCTGGCTCTGGGCACTGACACCAGCCCTGAGCAAGGGACCAGGGCAGCTTTCCATGGCCACCAACCATCACAACAACTCCAGGCATTGGTTGCCATGGCACCAAACCAAGGACTGGGTCCCTGTGGCTGTTGCCATGGCACCTGGTGGCACCAACAAGTCTCCCTGCAATTGTACCTGAAACAGCCCTGGCACCGCGTTGTCCTGAGGGCTGCCATGGCAGCTGAGGGCAGCAGCAGCTGGGGCTCTGCAAGGGCCGTGGGGGAGACGGGAAGGAGCAGCAGAGCAGGGACTGATCCATCCCCAGTGCGCTGGACAGCCCAGGGCAGCGTCCCAGAGCGTCCTCATGGAGCTGCCAACAACATCCCCCCTCTGCAGCCCTGGCCTCTCCCCCAGCTCACACAGGTGCCCCATCCTTGCAGGCACAGACACGGCAGCACTGGCTCAGCAGCCCCTGTTTGCATTGCACAGAGCAGGGGAGCACCCCCATGCTGTTGGTGTGGGGACATGAACCTGAGGGAGCACAAATGCCATCAGCCCCTGGGAGCCAGCAAGGGCTGGGGGACACCAGGGAAACCACTCAGCTTTGTCCTGGCCTCTGCATTCAGCCAGAAAGTTTGTTCCCATCAGCTGGGAGTTTCCTGTGCCACTGCAGATGCTGTTGCTCAGAGCCAGGGCTGCCTGGCAGCCACCCCCAGACTGCCCTAAGCAGATCCTTGGCTTCACCTTTGCTTTCTTTACACTTCCTGTTGCAAATTTCTTCCCACTGCCCACCTCTGTTCACTGCCCTGCAAACAGCCCATCTCTGTTTGCTCTTTCCTCTCTGGCCGCACTCCCCATTGCAGTTCCTGACTTGGCACCATGGGAAAATCCCTTGGGCAGCAGGATCATCCTACAAGTGCTGCAGGAATTGTCTGCAGGCTCCTGCAGTGCCTGGTGCTGCTCCCTTGCCAGAGGCACCCCAGGCCAGGGGGGCACATCTGGGCTGCTGTGTCTGGCTCTGGGGCTCCCTGTTCTGGGCAGTGAGGAGGAGCTGCAGAGGCTCTGCAGGACTGACAGGATGGGCTTTGGGGCTGGCAGGAGAAGCTGAGGGACCTGGGCTGCTGGAGCTTCTGAAGAGGAGGCCCAGGGCTCCTCCTGCAAGTGCTTCAAGGGTGGCTTCAGAGAATCCCAGAATCATCAAGGGTGGAACAGGCCATGGAGATCATCAAGTCCACCCTGTGCCCTGACACCGCCTTGGCTCTCCTGAACCTCTTCTCCTCCAGGATAAAAAACCCCGGCTCCCTCAGCTGTTCCTCCCAGGAGTTGTGTTCCAGACCCCTCCCCAACCTTGTTGCTCTTCTCTGGACATGCTCCAGCCCCTCCATGACCTGCCTAAATTGGGGGCCCAGAACTGGACACAGCACTCAAGGCGTGGCCTCACCAGTGTTGAGTGAAGGGGAAGAATCCCTGCCCTGCTCCTGCTGGCCACACCATTCCTGATCCAGGCCAGGGGCCATTGGCCTTCTTGCCCACCCGGGCACACTGCTGGCTCACATCCAGCCTGCTGTCCATCAATCAGTCCCTGCAGGTCCCTTTCTGCCTGGCTGCTCTCCAGCCACTCTGTCCCCAGCCTGCAGCACTGCAGGGGTTGTTGTGCCCAAAGTGCAGGACCCAGCACTTGGTGTTGTTCAACCTCAGCTTGTTGGATTTGGGCCCTGGATCCAGCCTGTCCAGGTCCCTCTGCAGAGCCCTCCTACCCTGCAGCAGATCCATACTCACACCCAGCTTGGTGTCAACAGCAAATTTGCTGATGCTGGACTCAGTCCTCTCATGCAGATCATCAGTGCAGGTATTGAAATCCACGCTGGCTGGCTCTGATCCCTCGGCCATCCTGTGGGTGCCCTGGGATGGCACTCAAGGTGATCTGTTCCATAACCTTGCCGGGCACCCAGGTCAGGCTGACAGGCCTGGAGTTCCCCAGCTCCTCCTTCCAGCCCTGCTTGGGGATGGGCTCACACTGGCACCTCCAGTCCTCTGGGACCTCCCTGCTGAGCCAGCACTGATGGTAAATGATGGAGAGCAGCTTGGGGAGCTCATCCACAGCTCCCTCATCCCCCTGGGATGGATCCCATCTGCTCCCAGAGACACCTGTGAGCATCTGAGTGGCTCAGCAGGTCACCAACTGCTTCCTCCTGGATTCCAGGGGGCTGTTCTGCTCCCTGTGCCCATCCACCAGCTCAGGAGAACACTTGTCCTGAGGAAAACTTCACCTATTGTCGAAAATTGAGATACAGAAGGTGTTAAGCAGCTCAGCCTTTTCCTTCTCTTTAGTTACTGTATTCCCCTCTCCATCCAGTATTGAGTAGGGGTTCTCCTTATTCCTCCTTTTGCTATTAGTTTATTTATAAAAGCTTTCCTTTACTACTTTTTGCAGAAGTGGCCAGGTGAAGCTCTAATTGAGCTTTAATCTTTCTACTTTTCTTTCCGCATGACCCAACAACCTCCTTAAACACTTCCTGAGTTGCCTGACCTGTTTTTTCTGAGTTCCCAAAAAATGCTCATGATCAGCCAGGACAGTCATTTTCCTCTCTGGTTCAACTTTGGCACAGAGGGACAGGCTGCTCCTTCCCCCTTAAGATTACTTTCTTGAGGTGTGTCCACCCTTCCAGGACATCTTTGTTTTTAAGGACTGTTTCCCTTAAAAAATCAGTACCTGATTCAGTACTCTCCAAATCTGCATCCCAAACAGGCCAAGGTCTACCCTGAATAATTCCAGTGATGAAGTTTTGTTGCTGCCCCTCCTTCTTTCACAGAATATTGGAAACTCCAGTATTTTATGGTCACTGTGCCGCAGGCAGCCTTCGACCACCACATCTGCCCCATGCCCTTCTCTGTTTGTGAACAGCATCAGACAGAGCTTTCCTTGGCAGTGGGATTGTTACCAAAAATTTGGCAAAATAATAAAACTGCATAAACCAAATGTAGCATTAAGAAGCAGCATTCTTTTTTTGGCTGGATGCACGGGGGACAGCTCCTCCCAAACCTGTGCAGGCTGAGTGCCGGAAGGTTTCTGTTTATATTCTGTATTTTGCATACATATTCATTGATTGTCCTGGACTAAACACACATATGATAATCATTTCCCCAGAATCATTAACATATTTCCCCTCCCCTTTACCCATGCATTCTCCTGTCCTTGAGGTCTCTCTGGTGGTCCCTGGTGCTCAGGGACCCCAATGTTCCAGTGGGCCTGGCTGAGCTGGCAGGACACTGAGGCTGCTGAACTTCCAGTTCCCCTTCTCACACAATGGGCATTGTGTGGTTTCCATAGGCCTGGGGTTTTGGAGAACAGGTATCGTGTGTGCTCACCTGGTGTAGACAATTTATCATCTGATAACATGAGGTCACAGAGTGGGCTATGACATCACAGAGTGGATTATGTGAGATCACTGAGCAACTCTGGCATCATAGACTGTCTCTGTGACATCACAGAACAAGCTGTGATATCACAGGGCAGAGGACTGACATCACAGAGCACACTATGACATCAGAGAGTTCGCTGTGACATCAGAGACCAGCTGTGTGACAGTAGAGAACGGGCTGTGACATCACAGAGAAGGCTGTGATGTCAGAGCGGGGCTGTCTGACATCACATGTGGGCTGTGTCACATCACTGGGTTGGTCACTCTGCCCCAGTTCCTCCTCACAGTTTCTCCCAACAAGTCCAATGCTGTTCATGCCCAGTGGGGTCCCTGTCCCCCGGGATCCCCCCAGCCCACCTGGAGCTGCAGCCTCCCCCAAGGATGTTCCACAGGATCCACCCCAGAGCCTGACAAGGGGACAAGGGGCCAGGGCTGTGTGACCAGGACATCAAGGACATGGATTATCCAGGTCACTGTGGCCTGGTTTGGGTTCCCCAGGGCAGGAAAGATGTCTGGCAGCTGGAGCAGGGTCTGGGAAGGACCTCCAAGGTGGGGCTGGAGCCCTTGGGCTGTGAGCAGAGGCTGAGGGAGCTGGGCTGGTCCAGCCTGGAGCAGGGAAGGCTGAGGGGCTCCTCATCCCAGCCTGGCAGTGCCAGCGAGGAGGGGATGGAGAACACAGAGCCAGGCTCTTCACAGGGGGGCCTGGTGGGAGACAAAAGCCAACTGGTGGAAGGGGAAAGAGGGGAGATCAGCCAGGGCATGAGGAGATGAAATGAGTCAGGCTGGTTTCAGCATTTTCTCAACACCAAAAGCAGCCTGACCCCATTCTACATCCACCACTGAAAGCTTTGCAAATCAGGAATTGTTCAGGCTGTTTGGCCCCCAATCCAGGATGGGCACCCCGAAACAAGAACTTCACTGTGTTTATATCTATCACACAACCATATTTTTCTAAAATAATTTTATTATGGAAATCATTGTGGATGGTGGACATGTCAGACACTGCTGGGACATTGCACATAGCTCAGGGAAGAGCGTGATTGTTATTGAATTGTATCCGGTTCAACCATGGACCGTTGGCCATGAAGAGAAACTTCCTGTGCCTCTGAGTTTCACCAGTTCCGGACCCCCAAAGGACACAAACCTGGTGAGTTCTGGCTCCCACTCCAGTGGTGGCACCTGCACCTCCCTCCATCCCCAGAGCAGAGCTCCCTTGTGCCGGAGAGTCCCTGGCAATGCAGGGATGAAGGAACCAGGACAGGCTGTGGGGATCAGGGGCAGGGCACAGCCAGGAATTTGGGGTGGTTGTGAGCCCAGGGCAGGACGTGGCCCTTGGCCGTGGTGAACCTCATCCAATTGTCCTGGGCCCATGGCTCCAGGCTGGCCAGATCCCTCTGCAGAGCTGAGGCTTTTCATCTCCTAAATGTATCTCATGGCTGTCCTTTTTAGTGTCAGCTGCCTTCATGGGCTCCTCTCTCAGCTTTCTACCATTGTGAGCTTCCCTTTGCCCCTCATCTTCACATCACAGGAGGCACAGTGTCCCTAACACTTGTGCCTAATTCCAGGTCCTTGGCAGAAGTGCCAGGGCTAAGCTCCAGGTGCTGCTCCTGCCTGGTGTGTGTGGCGGTGCCAGGCAGATGGGGCTCACCAAGCACACCCTCCATGCCCTGGTCCTGGTCTGGGTAAGAGGGACAGTAGTGTTTCCCTCCAGCTGTTGGTGAAAGGACAGGATTGAGGCTCAGGAGATGACGGGACAGTGATCAGACAGGGGTTCCCAGCCCCCTCCTCCAGCAGGAGGATGTGTTGGAAGGATGACAGCTCTGGTCAGGGAGACAGCACGAGTGTGTCCTGTCCTGCAGCTTGGTTTCAGCATTTCTGTACAGAATTGGTACCCCCAATTCCATGATCTGGGAGCCATCTTTTGCCCCCCAAATGCAGGTAAAACTTCTCTTCTGTCATTTCCAGAAGTGGCAGTGTCCTGGCAGCACTGATGTGGTGAGAAAGAGCCCTACAATGAGAGCTTGCTCAGGTTTAGGAGCAGAGGTGGGTTGGGGTGGGATTTTGGTGTGTCAGGTCAGTCCTGTCCCTTACTGGCCATGATGTTGCTGGTTTCAAACTGGCTACAAAAGACTTTTGCAGTGATGCTCCTTCTGCCAAAAACTAACTGTGCTTCTGAGAAGCCAGAATAAAATCTGAGCTTTTCTAACACGCAGCCATGGACTAGGCTGTGGGCACTGCCAAAACAAGGGTGCAGTGCTGCATTTTCATGAGCCAAGCCATGACTCCTGCTAGTGGTTTGTGGAGTTCTGAGCCCTGCAGGGTATTCCAGGTGGTCAGGAGTGGCCATAAACCAGGGAATGAGGTGCTGAGAGTCAAGCAGTGGTTTTAGTGCAACAGGAAGAGGTTAAGCGGCAGCTTTCAGAATAATTTCAAACTTCACTTTAATGATGCTCAGGCTGCTGGTGGTGTAATAGCAGCAGACATCAGCAGTGGGAGCCATTCCCGTGGTTAAATGTACATTGTTTGGTGAGAGAAAAGTGCTTTGGAAGAAGAGAGACTGTTTCCCAGGGAAGACATCTCTCATTCCTTGCTTTTATCTCCTCCCTGCCAAGCTGGGGATGCTGTGAGCCTGTGAGCTGCTGAGAGGTGCTTAAGTGTGTGCTGGGTGATGAGGAATATCTTGCTCTGGTTTTTATGTGCAAGCAGGCTGGATTTTCTGCAATAGCTCCAATAACCTTTGAGTGGCTGTTTAGAAGGATGAACCTCATAAAAGAAGAGGTATTTAATAACAGGCCTATTTTTATCTCTGTCTTTATCTAACAGTCTGCACATTTATTTCAAGCTTGTAACAGTGCTTTGGAAGAAAAACGTTTTCTCTCCTCTGAAATGTGTTGGCAGTGCCTCCAGCCTTGGTTATCTTGAATTTCCAGTTTGACTAGCATCCCTCCTCCTTCCAAAGCCAGAAAACCACAGCAGGCTGAGACAGAATATCCATCCTGAACTAGGTAAAGTGTCTAGGAGAGGTAAAGGGTCTGTGGAGCTAAAGCTGAAGGAGAGGCTGCGTTCCAGAGACAGCGAGGAGACAGAGAAAGAAAAACAGAAAAACCACGAGGTCAATCTGCCCCCGACCTAGGAATTCCTCCGATAAAGAAGAATTAGTGCTAAGTGTCATGCAAGATGAATATGTATGAACTTATTGTGAAACTGTATGCATATGCATTTGGAAGGGGGATAAAAGGAGGTCTGAAATCTTCAGGGGTACGCATGCCCTTTTGGGGAGTCTTGCGTCCGGCGCGCGTCGTAATAAAGCATACCGGGCTTTACAACTTTTACAAGTTGTGAGGTTTCTTCTTTTCTCCGCAAAACATTTTGGCGAGCCAAGGCAGGAGTTCTCTGTCCCCGCGGGGGCAGGGGGGATAGACGGACCTCCAAGGCGCGCCCCAGGATTTTTTCCTGGTGGGGCTCCGCTTGTCTCAACTTGCCACCTGCGAGGACAGACAACGACCCGCTGGCCTGCGGAAGAGAATACGGTATGTATGGGGCCCCAGGGGGGAAGAACAAGGAAAGAACAAGGGAATTAACGACCCAGAGACGTCTGGGATCAGCCGATAGAGCGGCTGTATTAGAGACGGGGTTCGTTCCATCGTCCTGATAGAGCAGGACTGCCAGCGGCTCCGGGGTAAGCTAGCTGCAGCTGATAGAGCGGCTGTATTAGAGACGGGGTTCGTCGCCTCGTCGTCCTGATAGAGCAGGACTGCCAGCGGCTCCGGGAGTAAGCCGGGTGAACCCGTGTATGCGTGTATTAGAATTCAGATTCTGATAGGGCAGAGCTGAATTCGCGTATGTTTCTTCTGTTTGTGCGTGTGTGAGTGGTGTCCGGACACTGTGTTGCTGTATGGTTAATGTGTGTGGCCAGTGCACTGTGTTTGTGATCGTGCAGGTGATATGTGTACGGTGTATAAAAGAGAGTAAATCTACAGTGCCCTACAGTGCGGGGATGGGTCAGTACTCCCCGTGTTTGAAGCAGCCGAGTGAGGCCAGAGGCGCCGGCTGCAGCAGGCTGCGGGGGCAAGGAGAGAAGTGCCCGCGGAGAAGTGAGTGGAGGAATGTCAGTGATGGTATTTATCGTGTTTGAATGTAGTGATTTGTGTAGATTTGGTACATTTTAACCGTGAGTATGAGCTCAGAGAGTTCCTTTGCCTTGGATGTTTGGACTTGATCTCTAGACTGTGTGCTGTTATTTTGATTGTGTCCAGGAAAATTGATTTGAGTAAATGCCGAATTATGGTGTGCTGTGTTGTGTTGAGAAAAGTGAGCACTTTGAGAAATAAGCCCTTTCCCAGTGATTTTGTGTGGTGATTTTTTTCCGCTGCATTGTGGTAATTTGATTCTCAGATTGTATAGTGGTGTTTGTGGAGATTTTAAGATTTTGTTGCAACAAGAGTAGCATTTTACATAGGAGAACTATAGTACGGTGATTTATGTTTAACTTCGATAAAGCGAGTTAAAGGAATTCCAAGAATTCTCCCCCTCATAGTAATTCAAGCCATGGCTCTAGTGAATTTGAGATAAGGGGGAGGGGGGGGAGTGAGTGCGTGTGTCTGTGTCTGCAGGTATATCAGAGTTTTGGCTGTGACTAGCACAGCCCTTTTGCAAAGCAGCAAAACAAGTGTAAGTAGACACAGTGCCTTAATTAGATTGTGCAAGAAGAGAACTAGAAAAGACTGATATTTTGTAAAACAGAGTTTATATAGAAGAGGTGAATGAGATGAATTAGTTAATGAGACTTATGAGATTTATGAGACTTCAGTTGGTACTGCAGTAAGTCTTTACTGGAAACAATCTGCTGTAGGGATTTAAAGTTCTCTGTAACAAACAGAATAGCCTCCCTTTGTGAGCAATTTCGGGGAGCCTTTGGTACATCAAGAGGCTAGCAGGCTGTGTGAGGTGACAGTGGCTGCGCCCTGGGCACAGGGACAGCTCTGGCTGCCCTGTCTCCCCAGGGAACACGGGAATGGCCTGTGGGCAAAAGCTGGATGTGCAGGTATTATTGCAGTGCGGTGTTTATGAGAAACACTGGTATTGCTGTTTTGCTGTTCCAATAAGTGTCAGGGTACACGCCCCGAGTGTAAATTAAAAGTTTCTGGTCAAGCGGATTCAGAACCTAAGGTCTTAGAGCTTGTGTGTAGGAATCACATCTGATACCTGCCACCTGGAGCTGTGTGTATAGGAGGAAAACTGAGAAACTACTGTGAAAGTCTGTAAAAAAGTTTGAATAGAAGCAGGATAAGGCAAGGAGAAATAAATAATAAGAACTGACCAGAGCAAACAGGTTCCTAAATTAGCCCCTTTTGGGAGGGGCTCATTGGGAAGAGGTTGCCAGTAAGAGCAGCTCAGAAAATAAAAAGATTTATAGTGCTTCATTGCTGTTAGTACTGTTTTATAACAGGAAGATAAATGGGATAGTTTTTGTATGCTGAAATGTCTTTTGTTTTAAGAAATCACCCAGAATGACAAAGAGACTGTGAGATCAGACTGCTCTCTGGTCTTGGCCCCTGAAAAGGAAAACAAGGCAAAGAGAAAGCAAATCAAACATGTTGTTCAGCATGCAGCATAAGATAGCAACGTATGAAATCAGGCAAAGATTATCACGCTGAAATGCGAAGCAATCACAGTTCGCAAAATGAGTACATATGATTTGTAAAGGCTTCCTCCCAAGGTAAGGGAGGAGGGGTAGAAGTAACCTTCCCAAAAGGGAAGAATTTTTGTCAGCACAAGGGTCATGTGTTCAGTTTTAAATAAAGCTTTAGTACCTGTGGAGAATGTTTATGTTGTAGTGTGGGGAATGAACAACTGGCCAGTCTGAAAAGGCATACTTTTGCAAACCTTTAAAGTAACATGTGTACTATGTGTACCTAAAAGCTTTTGTACAATTCGCTCAATTTGCTAAACATTCTCAAATGAGAAAAGTTACTCTGGAGGCAAATAATATAAAGATGTTAGGCTTAATATTAACAGACACTGAAATTAAGAAAGACATTAGTAAGGAGATATTAGAATAAGTAAATAAGTGTTTTCAAGGGTATGGGCCTCTGCTGCACCAGGGAGAGTGAAAGATGCTCCCCCATGGGATGCTCCCCCATCAAGCTTAATGAAAGAACACAACCAGTGAGAACTGAGTAGTACCCTCAAAAGGAAGGTAAGGAAGGAATCAGTCCAATAACTGGTAGTACTGGATTAAGGGCTGTCAATAAGATAACACAGAATTTGTACCCTGTGGTAGCAAATCCATAGACCTTACTAACTTGTTTAACACCTGAGCTAACCTGGTTCACTGTTTTAGGTCTAAGAGATGCCTTCTTTTGCCTCCCTATCCATGAAGCCAGCCAGAACATTTTTGCATTCAAACACAAGCTCACACAGTCCATGTGCCTGAAGGCTTCAAAATTCTCCACTCCGATTGGAGAACAGCTTGCAAGGACCCAGAGTCCCAGGAAGCTCCACAAGAGGAAAGGAGGCTGTTGCAGTACATAGATGGTCTTCTAGTAGCCACTCGGACGAGGGAAGTGAGAGAAGCCTGGATGGTAAGCCTTTTGAATTTCCTAGGACTCCAAGGACGCAGAGTCTCAAAGAAAAAGGCACAGGTAGTGAAACAGAAGGTAATCTACCTGGAGTAAGAAGTGAGTGCTGAGCAGCAGACTTTAAGGCAGGGAAGCCCTATGCCAAACCCTGAACCCCAGACAACGAAAGAACTCCAAACCTTCTTAGGCATGGCAGTGTAGTGCCAGCTGTGGGTTCATAATTGTGGACTGTTCTCCAGACCCCTCTATGCTCTTATTGCCAATGGGAACTGAGATCTCCAGTGGACAAGAGACACCACACGGGCCTTTCGCCAGCTAGAGAGTCCCCTCATGTCGGCTCCAGCTTTGAAACTTCCAGATGTAAGTAAAGCATTCTTTCTATTTTTCCATGCAAGGAATTGCTCTGGGAATATTGGCTCAGGACTTGGGTCCATACCGGAGGGCAGTTGCTTACCTCTCTAAGCAACTAGATGCAACAGCCAAAGGATAGCCAGGTTGCCTCAGAGCTGTAGCAGCAGTTGTGCTGAACATTCAAGAGGCACACAAGTTTATCCTGGGACAAAAATGACTGTGCTAGTGTCCCACACAGTGTCTGCAGTACTGGAAGTAAAGGGTGGCCACTGGCTTTTCACCAGAGAGGTTTCTGAAATACCAGGCCATCATGGTAGAGCAAGATGATGGAGAGATAGTGGTGACTAATATTGTCAACCCAGCTTCTTTTCTCAGTGGAATCAAGGAGAAGCAGTACACCATGATTGCCTAGAGACCACTGAAGCTACCTACTCCAGCCGCCCAGACTTAAAGGACACTCCTCCGGACGATGCAGAGACCTGGTTCACTGACAAGAAAGCGACATTGCAAAGTTCACAGTGACTACCTGCAGAGAGGTAATAGAGTGTGGACCCTTACCAACAGGTACCTCTGCACAGGATGCTGAGATAAATGCATGGACCCATGCCTTAGAAACAGCAAAAGGCATTCAGAGTTGTGCATGCACAGGGAGCCATCTGGAAGGAGAGGGGACTGCTGACCTCACAGGAAAAGAAGAGACAATCCAGCTGCTGGAAGCAGTTCGGCTACCTGAAAAAGCATATTAAGGCACACCAGACAGTGAGCTTAAAATTGGAGGAAAGAAATGAGCTGGCGGATGGAGAGGCAAAGAAAACAGCAAAGGGTGAGGTACAGATTTTCCTCGAAGGTAAGCCATAATACAATAATACTAATCAAAAGAGACGTACAACTGCAAGGGGTGGGCTACCATTGAAAGAGAGCTAGTAATCCCCTCCCATTTTCGTGGTTACTAGTGAAGGAAGGGCACTAGAAAACACACTAGGGCCTAATTACTTAAAGCCTTTTATAGAGTGTGGCTCCTTTCTCAAAATGACCGAGGCTGCGAGTGATACAGAGTGCACTGGAATGAAGTGTTGACTTTGAAGTAGTAATTCCCACAGGCTTTCTAGAACACACATCTGATTGAAAGGACTGTTGTATCATTGTCAGGAATCTATATGCCACTATCACTCAGGTGAGCTGATAATGTGATCCTTGCCTCCAGACTAACCTCAAAATACCCCGGGCCAAAACTTGGTCAGACTGGGAGAGGCCATGGGCCTGTATAGCAGTGGCAAATCAACTTTTCAGAACTCCCAAGGAAAGGGGGTATCAGTATTTACTGGTATTAATAGATACATTTTCAGGGTGGCCAGAAACATTCCCCACCAGAACTGTCAAAGCTCAAGAGGTGACCAGATCATTTTTACAAGAGATAATACCACGCTTCAGAGTTCCAGCCACAATATCCTCAGATAAAGAATCACCTTTCATTTCCAAAATAGTGCAACAGATTAGTAGCCATCTGGGCATAGATTAAGAACTTCACACCCCATACTGCCCCAATCAAGCGGCCAGGGGGAGAGAATGAATCATTTGATTAAGCAGCAAATCGTAAGACTGGGGCAAGAAGCTCTTCCACTAGCACTATTGCAAATTCAAACTAAACCTTTTGAGCTAAAGGAATGCTGAATCCTTTTGGAATGCCTTATAGAAGACAATAGAACACAAGGGGAATGTCCAGAATGTCCACTTACATGGTGGCATTAAGCAAACAGCTCAGAGTAATTGAGAAACTTGTGGCTGGAACTCGGAGCAGGGAGTTGGATAGCCTGGGGTTGATGTATATGTTAAGTCTCTTACAGAGAAGACTTCGGAACCACAGTGGAGAGACCACTGCAAGTACCTCTCACCACCTTCACTGCAATCAAAATCAAGGAGCAGAATGCTGGATCCATCACTCTCGGGTGAAGAAGGCCCAGAAGCCCCTTCAGGAGTGACACCAGGAGACAATGAACTGAGACTAAAACTTATTCGGGCAAAATGAGTATATTGCGGTCGGGAGTAGCTCATACTTTAGTGTACAGAATTGTTTTGTATGGAATTATAACTGAAGTTTTAGAACTAGAGAGTACCTCTACCCAAAGCAATGCTGAATGGCCTTGGTCCCTGGCATTTAATCAGTATACTGGATCCATAGGAAAACCTTTTGAGATAAAGAAGGTTTATATTAAACATATCTACTGTAGTAATCCACAAGAATCAAGTATGTGAGCAGTAAAAATAGCAAGAACAGGAGCTGTAAACACTTCAAGGAATCTGAAGAGAAGAAATCAAAGTAAAGTGCTTAGTCATCAATAGGATGGCTTATGAGAGACCAGATGTAATTAGTGTCTGAACCTCCCCTGGTGTATATGAGCACCAGGAAGTCTGTGATGACCTAAGTGAATCAGACTGTTGGTGTAATTTCACCCTGACACAGCCTGTAGAAGTGACCTGCCTTTGAGCTCAAGTTACTGTCAGATTTTCATTTGAATTCAAAGTGGACACTGCACTTTTTACCACAGCGGGGCCTTATAAGGTGATTTTCCTTATTTATAGCTATCCCTTTTCCTACTGAGATTTGGATCAGTGATTGTCCCAGTCTGAGGTGGTTGGATTCTGCTTAAAAGAGGTAGAGAGAGAGAGACCCCCTCAGAGCTCAGCAGCAGGCTGTAGGATTTTGAGCATCACTTTTGTGCTGAGTGTTTCAAATAGCAGAAACCTGATCCCAGTTTCTTCTGAGGCACTGCAATGAATTTAGGCTTTTCTCTCAAGATTTCCCCTCCATTATCTTCTGCCCTGAACACAGTCCACAGCTTGATCTTAGCTAAGGGCAAGGTGGGTGACCAGGAGAGACATTCCTGCTTGCCACACATCTGGGAAATCAGGTGCTTTGGAGGGAGAGAGAGAAGTTAAGATTCCCTGAAGTCTCTACATTTCAGAACAAACATCTGTCTCAAGTATGACCTAAACCTCTGTCAGATACACTTGTGAAGTGTGTCTGAATTTGTAGTAGGAGCCCAGCACATCCCTCTGGCAGGGAGGGATGATCATGGACAGAAAGCAGTTCCTGTTCCCCATAACAAACATCTAACTGGCATATTAGGGACAAGATTAGGAGTTTTAAATAGAATTGATTCAGAAATACTGATGAATAAACTGGCTGCTGCAGCAGGTAGCCTAACAAAATTGAAGCAGCCTTTATAGTAATCTCTACTGGCATTAGGAACTAGCCAGTGACAGATTTCAAAAGTACTGCCAAAGTAAAGAAGTATGAACAGGCCGGGGACCAAGACCACAAATTGATAGTAGAAGCACTTAGTATAGTTCAAGATAATGTGTCTTTAGCTTTCAGTTGTATACAAGCACAGTTATGGATACAAGCAACAGCAGCTCTGATCATATAGGAAAGGGGTGAAGGTAATTTTCCAGCTGAAATTCAGAAAATTGAATGGGATAATGCAATT
>NW_026993421.1:0-13974 GCF_028769735.1 Zonotrichia leucophrys gambelii
GTATCATTTTGGATACCGAAAATTCTTAAAGTCATCTGACCATTGAATTCAAGGTTTTTAGGAGTATGTTTTTGTGTTAAAAAGTTAAAATACCCCAGTTAACTCCAATCTTAGTGTACAACCAATCTCCTATAAAACATCCATCAGGGCAAAAATAAATTAGAAAAGAAAAATCAAATGTGTTGACACTGAGAGAATAAAAAACTCTGTACTGAAACCAATGAGCTCTTCTGTCGGAGAAAAGCATAACCAGGAGGCAAGGCTGGGTGAGTCTACAGTCCGCCTAAAAACAGCCACTCCAATCACTGGGTGCAGCTCAGCAGTTGCAGAGTTTGGTGGAATGCCTCATACCAGACTCCTGGGAATGCTCTTACTGATCTTATTAGTTCAACATCACGCTGGGAATTCAGAAGAGCCCATGTGCTAAATGCTACTACCCCCTTTACAAAGGAGAAGAAACTGGATCTCTAATACGAGTACATACAAATTTAAACTAAAACTGTGCCAACCTCTCTCTGTTAGCAACCTGTCAAGGGGAAGGGAAGACTTACTGGATTTCACAAAATATAGCCACTTACCAGCAAGGACTGCCTGGGGAGTGTCCCATAGGAGATGCTTGGCTTTGCTTTGAACATAAGTCCAATCAAAAAGGCACAGCAGACTTAGTGAAAGAAAAAGAAGTAAAAACATCAATAAATGAGAAAGAAGACCTAGAAACATCTCGTGGGAAAAACTTGTTCATAGATTTAGAGGAAAAGATCAGTCAAGAATTAAATGTAACTAATTGCTGGATCTGTGGAAATACACAAATGGCCAAAGTCTGGCCTTGGGAAGGGATCAGCTTAAGACCAATAGATATCTTAAAATGGACACAAACAGGAAAAAAAGTACCAGCTATTGGACAAAGAGGAAAAGAATGGTGGGAATTAACGTCTAAAATAATTGGAGAAGAGTAGTGTATATCTAGGAAAGCAAAAATGTATAAAATGTATAAATTTATAAAACCCCAGTAGGAGAAATATCCCGTAAGAGATATTTAAAAATAAAACATCCATAAGCTGGGTAGGTCCCTAGAGAACCCAATACATACTGGAAG
The DNA here is from genome assembly GCF_028769735.1 of Zonotrichia leucophrys gambelii. NCBI lineage: Eukaryota > Metazoa > Chordata > Aves > Passeriformes > Passerellidae > Zonotrichia > Zonotrichia leucophrys. The sequence goes on from NW_026993421.1 coordinate 1,097, forward strand.
TATTATTTATTATATATAAATTTGATAAATAAATATTATTATTTATTAAATAATAAATAATACAATTTTAATTTTTATTAAATAATAAATAATATTATTAATTTCTTAAAATATCATTTATTTAATAATAAGAAGTAATATTACTTTATTAAAAGACTATTTTAATATTATAATAAAATTAAATAATAATATTATTTATATTAATATTGTATATCAATATATAATATTAATCAATAATTAATATAAATATATTATATAATATATACTATTATATAATTTTATATATAATACTACATAAGAAATATTATATTATGTATTATATATTATATAGTACAATATTAATATATATAATACATTAATATATTAATTTTTATTTTATTATATATTAATAATAATATTTCAAATTATAAATGAAACACTGAAAATCCATTGGGAAGAAAGAAACTAGGTGTATCTACTGAGAAGGATCTAAACTCCATGAGTGTACTGGAAAATGAATAAATAAAGGAATAAATAAAGGAATAAAATGAATAAACCCATCCTGGGGAGAGAGAGAAATATCCAAATACTGGGATTTCCACAGACTATCAGTGATGCTTCTTGGAAAGCTCCAGAAAACCTGGTTTGGATATGTGGGAATATGGCTTACACTGAATTACCCGGGGAGTGGAGCAGCACTTGCACTATCAGAATTATTAAAACCATCATTGTCCTTACTCCCAAAAGAGCCTGGATCGAACCAAGGAGTCCCAGTATATGATGAATTGAACAAATCTAGCTGACCAAAAAGAAACTTAATTGAAATTGGAGGAACACAGACATGGAAAAACACAGCATGGACCCCCCAGGAAATAATTTACACTTTTGGACCGGTGACCTGGGCTCAAGATGGGTCCTGGAGACACCGGACCCCAATTTATAGGGGGTTAAATCGGATTCTGAGATTACAAGCAGTACTCGAGATGGTATCGAACCGAGACTCTCTGGCTTTAGACCACAAAAATGACCAACTATCCCAGACTAGAACTGCGGTGTATCAAATCAGACTAGCAGTAGGTTATTTATTATTTGTGGAAAATTGAACTCCTCGAGTGCTGCTTAGAAATAGATGACTGCACTGAAGTCATTAGAAATATCTCAAAGGAAATCTGGAAGTTAGTTTATGTTGGAACACAGGAGTGGACCCCTACATTTGATACCAGCTGGTGGGACAATTTCTGGTCATTAAAAGGAAACTGGTGGGAAAAAACCCAGCCTTTTTCATCTTATGTGAAATTGCTGGTTTGATCCTCCTACCTTACATGCTCTCCTGTATAATCCGAGTTGTAACATCTGCTGTACAAGCAAGTGTAATGATACCAAAAGAGCTTAATAAGAAAGAAGTAAAAGTAATCATGATAATGAATGATCAAGAACGTGAAGATGCCAAGCAAATTTACAACCAGTATTAAAACTTGTGCTTTCAAGAAGAAGTAATTGCTAATTGATGCAGGCTTAAGCCCAATTGAACAATTAGAGGGGGAAATTGTAGAGAATTGATTTTTAAAGGAGTTGATATAAAGTTCATTGTTAAAGGAGTTAATATAAAGTTCCAATGTTAGTCATAGATTGTTTGTTGAATGTTTTATAGTTATGCCAAGTTCCAATGCCAGTTAAAGGATTTATAATTATGTAAATCCCCTCACTGTCAGGTGTTCCCCCCACCGCTCCTGTCAGTGTTCAGAAGCACATAATCATGAGAATGATTCTATACAGGTGCTGTTATTGAAGAGCTCTGGGTGTCAGGGGTACAAACCCAAATCTGTCTTTGACATGGGTTCAGGATGAACATGTTTTTATATTCTATTGTTATATAACTTTCATGTTAATTATTAAAATTATATTGTTCTATTGTATACATAGATTTCATCCAGGCATGGTCTGGTTGTGGTCCCCCACAAACTTCTAACATAGTTTCTCATGATTCTCCTTATGATTATACAATAATTATATTTAATTACTAAACAATTATCACATCGAACAATTATATCATTTATCATATACTGCTTAAGTAAATGCAATTTCACATGATCTGCAAACACAAAGCCTAACATTTTCAGAGTCCATTTTAAACATTTTTCCAGGGCCCCACTGAGTCTAGCTTCTTTCTAATTCCCCGAATTTTATGATTTTAAAACCTTTTACTATCACTCCCACTGTCAACAAAGATGGCGAACCACCCGACACCATAAAGAAGAGGATTATGTCATAATAACCAAATATGAAAATCCCATAAGACCTAACAGAAAAGAATGAAAAGAATAACAAAAAAGAATAACAGAAAAGAATAACAAAAAGAATAACAAAAAAGAATAACAAAAAAGAAGAACAGAAAAGAATAACAAAAACCCCTAGAACAACAAGCCACCATGCAAATGAAGAATCAAAATAACACCTCTAACCACAGAAAACATAAGACAACATCAGAACCATGGTTAAAGCTTTTTGCCTTCGTCACCCTGACCAGAGCAGGCCAAGAGCAGCACAGGGACCATGGACGTGAAACCGACAGTGCCCACCCAGAGACTCTTGAAAGGAGAGAAAACCCAGCTCTGCCAGGCCTTGCTCAGCATTGCAGTTCCCTGCTCAGAGCCTTGGGCTCCCTGCAATCCTGCCCTCAAGGATCTGCTCTCACCAGGCCCTGGGCAGCCTTTGGCACTCCCTGCCCTCCCTGGGGCCCAGCCATGCTCCAAGGCACTTGGAGTTTTGCTGCTGACTCCTTGAGCAGCTTCTCCATCCTTCTCTGCGAGCCTGAGGCTCCTGGAGCCAGCCCCAAAGCCAGCGTGGGGCTGATTAAAATACAGAAAGCCCTCAGGAGCTCTTTGTCTCCCTTCCATTGTCTGTGGTCTCCAGGGCTTGTGCAGGGATTGGAGTCAGTTTGGAGCTCTCTTCAGGACGAAGATTTCAAAGTGCACCTCATGATTTTTGGTTTTAGTCAAGAGAATATATTTCTCTTTACATTTCAGAGAAGAGGGGACAGAAGCATTCCCCACATGGTCTTGATGCTGAATGTCTCCTTAGGAGGTCTGGGCATGGAGAAGAATGAGCCCCTTGCAGGCTGAGCCTGTTTGGCCCAGCTGCTCCTCACCCCCAGCCTCACCATGTCTGACATCGCCCACCTGGGACTGACATCCCAAAACATTAAAAAAATTTCTGAATTTTACTTTAAAATCAGAATATAATTACTAAAATTAGAGAAATATTTATCTTATTTATAATATTATTATTCAATATTTTTAATACCCAATTTCTAAAGTAATATGAAAAATCAATGCATTTTTACCAACCAAAAAAATTATTGCTCATTCGTTCTAAGTAACAAAATTCCCTTCATTAATTGACAACTATCAGCTATTGATTTCTCCTTCTTTATTCAAACAATTTACCTTATAATTACCAAATTATTTATTCTTGTCATCTTTTGTCTTATTTTCTCACACAGCGTCAAAGAGGCCACTTCGAGATCCCTGGAGACATTTCTGGGGCACATATGGGGCAGTTTTGTGTCTGGGGAGGGAATTCAGAGAAAACCTGAGCGCCTGGAGGATACTTGGGGAAGCCGGGTGGTGCCTGGGGCGCGGGGGGTTATGGGAGTTGTATGCGCGGGTAGCCTGCAGTTTAACGGGGCTGCGGAGCATCACGGGAGTTCTCGGCGCAGCTGCAATGGCTCTCGGTGGGGCGCGAGGCGTGACGGGAGATGAAGTCCCGGCTAGAATAGCGCTGGACGGGCGCCGCGGAGCATGATGGGAGCTGTAGTCCCGGAAGTGGCTCGAACGCGATGTTGGGGGGTCCGGGAAGTCTCTTGGGGGTCGCTTTTGCGTCCGAGCCGCGACTTCAAGCCCTCGGGGCAACTTCAATACTTCCGGACCCCATTCGGGGGAGCTCGGGGAGCTCTGCCCGGCCTTTTTAGGGCGCGGGGCACGGCAGGAGTTTTAGGCGCGGGACTGTGTTCTGAGGGGCTCTGGGGCTGCGGGGAATGAGAGGAGTTGAATTCTCAGAAGTAGCTGTACCGGGTATCTGTAGGGTTGGAAGCACTCAGGGAGTCCGGGGACGCTTTGGGGGGTCCCGAATGGGCGCTGAGGGGACACTGAGGGATCCTGGTGGGTCTGGGGGACACTTAAGGGACAAAGGGGTGGCGGATGCCAGTGTTCTGTGGGGCGCGGGGCATGACGGGCATTGTAGTCCCGGCTGCAATGGGACTCAATCGTGCCGCGGGGCATGCCGGGAGTTGTATGCAAAAAGAAAATGATCCGCCCATATAAGCACCGCCCCTAGTCCCGGATCCCTGGCGCTGATTGGCTGCTGCAGCTGATGGGCGGAAGCATCGGCAAATGGGATGCGGTGGAGGCGGGAACAGCCAATTCACCCTCCTCCAGTCCTACCCAGTACAGACCAGTTCATTCCCAGCAGAGCCCAGTATAACCCCAGTGCCCCTCCAGTTCCTCCCAGTACAGCCCAGTCCATCACAATACATGTTAGTTCATTCCCAGTCGTTCCCAGTTCCTCCCAATGTCATCCATAGCATGCCCCAGTGTCCCCAGTTTTCTCTGCCATGTTCCCAGAGTCCCCAGTGAGTCCCAACCCTCCCCAGTGTCACTCCCAGTATGTCCCAGTCTCTCCCACAGCGTTCCCAGTGTTCCCCAGTATGTCCCAGTCCTCCCCATTGTTTCCAAGGACAGTTTAATTTCTCTCGGTGGCCGTGGCAGCCAAACCCAGCAGTGGGGTCAGTGCAGTGCCCAAGGCCACAGCCCCTTGCAGGGGCCCAGTGCAGCTTGGGCTGATGATCCACCCTCACAGCTGGCCCAGGGCAGCTCTGCAGGGGCTTTGGTGACACCTGGGGCTGGCACACACCTGAGCAGTGTGTCTGTTTGCAGTGAGGAAACTCATGAGTTTCAGATTGTTTCAAAAAACCCCAAAGAGTGAAAACCCCTCTTAGGCTGAGTGCAGCCAGCTCTGCAAGCACAGCAGGGCCCAGGGGAGTGAGGACAGACAGGATGGGGCTGGGCAATGTGGAGCAAAGTTGTCCACACTGGGTCAGAGCTCAAGGCACAGCTTCTGTGAGCAGGCCAGAGCTGCTGAGGAGAGACCCTGGGTCAATATCAATAACAGAATTATGCAATCAACTCTACTCTAAAGAGAAATAAAATAAAATACATGCTTTAAAATAGGAATGTGTATTTCTTACAAGGTCCTTGAAATCTTTCTCCATAATCGGACTAGGAAAATTTTAATGACCCTCTTAGGGCTTTGATGTTGTTTACATCAGGCTCAGTCCCTGAGAGTGTCTTCAAAAAACTTCTCAAGAACTCAAACATAAATTGCAACTCTGAACTTTCTAAAAGTTTTAATGGGTCCCACTGAGGAACACGACTGAGAAGGTGTCCCCAGGTTCCAGTTAGAGCAGAACAGTGGAGGCAGTGATGACAGCTGGGGACAAACAAGGCCAAGGTGTCTCTGGTGCTGAGCAAAGCTGGATGTGTTTGAGGAATGCCAAGGGCCAAGGCCTGAGCCCCAGCCCCTGGCCAGGCAGATGCTGTCCCTCCCTCCTTGCTCAGGGCTCTTGCTGGGATGGGCACTGGCATGTGGGGATGTGCAATGGCAAGGGCAGGAGCATGGGGCGGCCCCTGCCAGGCTGCTGAGCAGGGACAAGGAGGCAATGAGGCCCCAGGCCTGCAAGGGTCACTTGTCTCCTGCTCCTGCCTCAGGCCCAGGCCCAGCAGCCATGGCCAAAGTGCTGCCCAGGTTGGCTCTGGCAGGGCTGTCTTGCAGCTGCTGCACATGCCTGTGCCCTGTGCAGCCCAGGCTGTGCTATGGTGTCCCTGCCCTGCGCCTCTGTCCCTGCAGGCTGTCGGCATCCCCCGGCTGCCCCACCTGGCTGGGCCCTTCCTTTGCTGACAGCTCTGCCTCCTGCGTGCCTCTGCCTGCCCACACAATGCCTGGGGCTGATACCAAAAGAGTTCATTCCATTTTTAACCTGCCTGTGAATTTTAGCACAGGAACAAGGCATGCAGGGGCTGCTTTCCCAGCAAGGATGGTTGGAAGAGAAGAAGACATCTGGCTCAGGGGTGCAGGAATAGAGAAAACAAGGAGTGAATCTGGGAACTTGCAGTGGGTTTTAATGAAAAGGGTAAATAGTACTTCCCATGTAGTGACTCTATATAAGCAATAGCCTGTGAGAATCTCATGTCCATGTAACTTTTGTAGTTATCCCATGTTGGACCTCAGGCCTGAATAAATGATGCCCTCATAAACACCAAATTATTGTTAAGGAGCCCTATTCTGTTTTTTCAGACATCTGGTGACAGAGGTTCCTCACACAACAAAGGAGTCAGCTGTGACACTGTGCAAACACATGGAAGAAAGGGTCCATTGTGACACAGCAGAACCCCATGGAACCAAAATCCATTTGGGCACATTGGGGTCACATTGAACCAATGGTCCATTGTGATAGTGCAGATCCAAGGAGACCACTGTGACCCTGAGAAATCTCTTGGAACCAAGGGGCCATTGTGACACAGCAAGGCCTGGTGGAACCATGGGTCCATTGTGACACTGCAGAACCTCACGGAACCAAGGTGACCGTGTTCTACTGCGGAACCTCATGGAACAAAGGGTCCATGGTGACAGTGCTATCCAAGGGGATTTCTGCTATCAATGTGAATGCTCATGGATCCAGAAGTCCATTGTGACACAGCAAGGCCTGATGGAACCAAGGGTCCCTTGTTAAACTGTGTGGCCTCATGGAACCATGAGCCATTGTGACACAGTGTGGCCACATGGAGCCAAGGGACCACTGTGACACTGCGGATCTAAGGAGACCATTGGGACTGAGGAACCTCATGGAACCAAGAGTCCATTGTTCCACTGTGGGGCCCTGTGGAACCAAGGGGAGCACAGAGACCTTGTGGGGCATCATGGAACAATGGAGACTGTTCTGACACTTTGGGAGCCACTGGAAGCAAGAGGCCATTAGAGCATGGCAGGGCCTGGTGGAATCAAGGGGACTGCAGTGAACACTGTGGGTGTCCATGGGATGAAAGGTCCATTCTGACACCGTGGGACCAAGGATACCATTGTGACACTCTGGGGCATCATGGAACCAAAGGTCCGTTGTGACAAAGCAGGGCCTCATGGAACCATGGAGGCCATTTTTAGACTTGGAGGCCTTGTGGAACCAAAGGGCCATTGTGGCACTTCAGAGCCTTGTGGAGCCAAGGGGACCACAGTGACACTGTGGGATTCCATGAAACCAATGGTCTGTTGTGACATTGCAAGGCCTTATGGGATCATGGAGACCATTGTGACACTACAAGGCCTCATGGAAGCAAGGAACCATTGGGATACTATGGAGTCTTGGCAGGCCAAGGAGCAGTTGTCACACTCTGTGGCACCATGGAACCAGGCAGGCCATTGTGACACTCCAGGGCCCCATGGAACTAAGGATCCGCGCAACAGTGCAGGACCCCATGGAACCAAAGGTCCATTGTGACATTGAGGGGCCTCATGGAATCCTGGAGGCCGTGATGGCACTAGGAGGCCTGGTTGGATCAAGTGGCTCTGCAGGGCCTCATGGAACCAAGGAGACCCTTCTGACATTGTGAGTCCCCATGGAACCAAGGGACCATTTTGACACTGTGGTACCAAGGAGACCCCTGTGACACTGCCAGGCCTCATGGAAGCAAGGGACCATTGTGACACTGTGGAGCCCTGTGGAAACAAGAGGCCAGTGTGACACAGGAATGCCTCATGGAACCGTGGAGGCCATTATGACGCATGGGGCCTCATGGAACCAAAGGAGCATTGTGAAACAGCAAAGCCTCATTGAACCAAGGGCACAATAGTGACACTGTGGAGCTCCATGGGACCACAGGTGCATTGTGACACAGCATGGCTGCAGGAAACCATGGAGGCCATTTCTACACCTTGAGGCCTTGTGAAACCAAAGGGCCATTTGGGCACTTTGTGTCTCCGTGGAACCAAGGAGTCCATTGTGGCACTATGAGGCCCTGTTGGGCAATTGTGGCTCTGTGTGGCACCATGGAACCAAGGGCCCATTGTGACACTACAGGAACTTAGGATGTGACATCTCCATGGAACTAAGGATTCATGGAACAATGTGGGACTCATGGAACCAGAGGTCCATTGTGACTTTGCAGGGCCTCATGGAACTAAGGGGAGGGATTATTGTGACACTGTGGGGCCCAATGGAAGCAAGGGGCCAGTGTGACACAGCTGGGCCTCATGCAGCCAAGGGGCTACTGGGATCCTGAGGAGCCAAAAAGAACCAAAGGGCCATTTTGACACTCTGCAGCTGTGGAGACCCTGAGAGGCATTCCCCGGGTTAGGGAGACACAAGAAGCTTCCCTCAAAAGCTGTTTGACCCCATTGGCTCCTTCCCCTTGTTCTGTGTCCCTCAGCCACTCCCTCCCCATTCCCCCATTGGCCCCATCTTTGTACTGCCCCCATGGCACTGATCAGCCCCTTCCTCTGGAGATACAGAAACCTGGACTTCCACCAGGAGTCCTGCCTTGTGACCCTGAACATCTCACTGCACGGCTGAATTAAGCATCTGTGGGTACTATGCAAAGGCCCTTTTTGCTTCCCTACCCTGGGCTTTATTAGCAGCTATTGCAGCTGCAACAATGGCCCATTATGGCAGTGTGGATCCAAGGACACCATGGTGACACTGTTGGACCTCATGGATCCATGGGACCATTGTGACACTGAAGAACTTCATGGAACCCAGGGTCCATTGCGACACAGCAGGGCCTCATTGGAACAAAGGAACCATTGCTGACAGTACAGAAACTCATGGAAACAAGGTGCCATGGTGACACCGCAGGCCACATGGAACCCAGTAGACCAGTGACATCTAGGGACCTCATTTCTGGAGGGTCCATTATGACACTGCAGAAACAAGGAGACCATTGTTGATGCTGCGGAAGCTCATGGAACCAAGCAGCCATTGTGACACTCCAGGGCCTCGTTGAACCAGGCAGACCATTGGGACACCACAGAATCTCATGGCACTGAGAGTTTATTGTGACACAGCAGAGGCCATGGAGCCATTGTCCATTGGACAATGTGGATCTGAGGAGATCATAGTTACAGCATGGAAGCTTATGGAACCATGCGTCCATTGTGACAAAACAAGGCCTTGTGGAACCAAGGAGACCATTTTGACATCATGGAAGCTCGTGGAACCAAGGGTCCATTGTTACAGTCCAGAACCAAGGAGACCATTGTGACAGTACAGAACCTCATGGGACCAGGATATCATTGTTATGCTGTGGGGCTTCATGATACCGAGGGGCCACTGTGACACAGCAGGGCCACATGGAACCAATGGTCCATGGAGATACTGCAGATCCAAGGAGACCATGGTGATGCTGTGGAACTTCGTGGAGCCAAGGGGCCATTGTGACACTGTGGGGCCCCATGGAACCAAATATTCATGGTGACACAGCAGGGCTGCTTGTGACCAATTGTCCATTGTGACACTGCAGATCCAAGAGACCAGGGTGACACTCTGGCAGTTGATGGAACCAAGGGGCTGTTGTGACACACCAAGGCCTGGTGCAACCAAGGAGAGCATTGTGGCAGTGCAGAACCAAGGAAGCCATTTTGAGAATACGGAACCCAATGGAACCAAGGGTCCATTGTTCTACAGCAGGGCCTCATGGAGCCAAGGAGCCATTGTGAAACTGTGGGGCATAAGGGAGTCAAGGACACCACTGATACTGAAATCCACCGGATAGAAACTTCTGAACAGAGTTTTGGGTATTTGAAAGCAGGTATTCTTTATTACAGTATGATGGTCACTTGGGCCATCCCCCCTCCATTGGAGTGAACTGAGCATCAAATGAACAGAGTTTTTATCACACACACTGATTATGTGTTCATGACCTATCCCCAGTTCCTTTGAGTTTATTTGACATAGTTGCACCCCTTATCTCAAATCCTTTTATGGTTCTTTGTGTTTTGTCTTCAACATCCAGTGCCCTTTTAAGGTGGCTGTTCCTTGACCCCTCCTTTTGAGTAAAGGCAATATTATTGTTGTGCATAACTTCTGTTTTGTCAGCCTTGCAGAGCTGAGCTGGCATACTGCTTGTATTGTGTGTGACTTCTGTTTGCCAGAGGTACATCCTCAATCAGTTTCTCCAAGGCGGTTCTGTTCTACTGTCCTTTACAAGAGTAAATGTCGTTCTGCTCTCCTGTTCTTGTCTCTGTGCTCGCCCCGCATGAGGCGTCTGCAACCCCCCCAACCTATGGGCCTGGGGTGGGCAAGTGTTCCTGGGGAACAGGGATGGGACAGCTGGGCTGGACTGACCCAAGGGATGTTCCATTCCATGTCACACCATGATCATCAATCAACTGAGAGAAGTGGGAGGCAAGGGGGATAGGGGATTTCTTTTTAAAGACATTTTTCTTTCAAAACAGCACCAACACATGCAGAATCCTCTCCTGCCACAAGGTGGTCAAACATTTTCTGCTGGTAGGAGATTTCCTGTGGATTTGCTTTTCTTCTGTTTGTGGTCTTTTCTTTTTGTGGTTGGTTTGTTTGTGGGGTTTTTGGGTTATTGTGGGTGGGTTTTGCTTTGGGTTTTTTGATTGGGTTTGGTTTTGTTTTATTTTGTTTGGGTTTGAGTTTTTCCCTATTGAACTGCCTTTCTTCTGATGCGTAAGTTTTTCTGCCCTTTCTTGTGGCTTGCTTGGCACCTGATGGCAAGATAAATTTACCCAACTCAGTCATCTTGCCCAATTACATTTTGCAGTCACCATTAAGTAGATGAGTTCAGTCACAGACTCCCTGCAATTTGGCAGCATCCACAAAGGAATTGAAAATACATTTCATGCCATTGTAGAGACAATAGAAATATTGCACAGTGGTGGCCAAGGGCTGGTCACTGAGGGATGTCACCAGGGAGTGGCTGCCAAGAGGACTCTGAATCATGGATGACATCTGACCCTCATTGTTCAGCCAAATTCCCACCCAGCCCATGTTCCACTCCTTCAGCCCAGCTCTCTCCAGTCTGGCTCTGAGGAGACCACAGCAGACCCTGTCCCAGGCCTGGCTGAAGTCTGGGCACACAACATCCCCTTCTTTTCCCTCCCACGTGGGCTCTGCAGTCCCTGCCCTGTCCTGCCAGTGCCTGGAATGGCTGCAGGAGGATTTGCCACATCCCCTTCCCTGCTGAGCCTGAGCAGGCTGTGACTCTCCCAGTCCCCCTCCCTGCCTTGTTTGCAGACTGGTTCCATGTCTGCCCTTCCCAAGTGCCCAGGACCCTCTGGGATGGCTCTGGCCTTTCCAAGGAGTTTGAGAGAGGTCCCACAGTGACACTGCCCAGCCTTCTCAACAGCCCTGACACCAAAGGCCTTTTCCACCTCCCTCAGTTCCAGGTCAGTGCCCAGAACACAGCACAGCCCTGTCCAGGTCCCTGGACTGCTTCAGAAGGGAGGCAGCTCTGATTTCTCCCCACAGACCCTCACTCTATCCAATGTCTCTCTGTGCAGTCCATGGCTGCCCTGAGCATTTTTTCCTGGAGCCTCCCTGCCTGGGATATTTCTCTCTGTGCAGTCCTAACCACAACCCAGCAAAGAATTCAAGTGTTTTCCCAGAGGACATTACTCTCAGAGTGAAGTGGCCTCAAGGCAATGTTTGTGCCACTGGAATTGTGCCACCCCTGGGTGCTGCTGATGGTGTTTGTGCTCACGGGGGTTAATCTCCCCACACACACACAATGCACTGCTGAGATCTCCTCAGCGCAGAGCAAACATGGCCTGCTGGCCTGGTCACTTGGTGTCCCTCCATGCAGGGACAAAGAACCTCCTGCAGGTGGGGAGAGGCCAGTGCTGGCAATGGTGGTTGCAGGGGCTGGTGTGGGACAATTGCCCTGGGGCACCTTCCCAGGCTGCCCCAGAACAAAGACACAGCCCAGACCCTGCTCTGCTGCTGCCTCAGGTCCATGCCAGGAGCTCTGGCTGTGCCAGGACACTGCTGTGAGCCCCCTCTGCACACTCCCCCCCTGCCCCAGGCACTGGGCTCTGCTGTGCCAGGGCATTCCTGGAGCACACTGCTGACACCAGCTGTGGAGGGGAGCAAAGCCTCCCTGCCCTGCCCTCAGGAGATGCCCTTTGCTGCTGGAGCTGCTGTGCTGGAGCCCAGCTGTGTCCCAGCAGTGCCCATGGCCTGGCCCTGCCTGTGGCCACTGCAGGGACACGCAGCAGGACAGTGACCAAGCTGCCAGAGCGCTCTGGCCTTACAGCCACAGCAGGGCTGGCAAGGACAGGCTGGAGTTGGGCAGAGCAGATGGGGGAAGAGGCAGAGCATTGTCCCTGGCTGTGCTGCTGTGCTGGGAGTCGCTTCCTCCACCTCTGCTCACAGGCACTGCCCCTGCAGGGACAGTGAAGGGCTGAGGAAATGCCTTGGACAGACAAGTCAGGGTATGCACTTGTTTTTATTTAAATGCCAAGGGAACAAGCCTCTTCCAAGTCTTTGTGTTTCTAAAGAAAGGTAGATATTCATGTAGAAATGCTAAGAGTAATACTACAGTATTTTCTAGGAAGCACTACAGCAATCGGAAACGTTACCATAGTAAAAAATGGACAAACAGGGGAAAAAAGGCTGAGATTGTAAAGAGTTATATTCTGAAGACTCTGTAGCAGAAAAGAGAATTTATTGCTTCTGAAGTTGCAGTCACCAGTTTTCCCAAGGCATCCTTGAGCACCTGGTTCCTCAGGCTGTAGATGAGGGGGTTCAGGGCTGGAGGCACCACCGAGTACAGAACTGACAGGGCCAGATCCAGGGATGGGGAGGAGATGGAGGGGGGCTTCAGGTA
>NW_026993422.1:0-13949 GCF_028769735.1 Zonotrichia leucophrys gambelii
GGAGAGCCCCGGCACCCGCCATGATCAGCCGCGCGCACCCTCCCTCTGGCCCCGCCCCCGCGAGAACCAACCAATCAACGCCAGCAGCGCCTGCACGCTCACCAATCAGAACGCGGCGGGCGGGCATCCACGCGCCCGCTGACCAATGAGAAGCGAGCGCGCCGCTCTGCCCGCACGAGACGTGGCCTGCGGTGGAGGTGGGGGCGGGGCCAAGAGGGAGCAGAGGAGTGGCTAAGACGCGTTGCAGGCGTGGTTAAAGAAGAACGCATGCGCAATGCAGTGCACAGGCGGGTAAAATGGCGGCCGCCCCGCCTGTGGCACGGAAGGCGGAGCCACGACCACGCCCCGGCGCATGCGCACTCTAGACGTTGCCATAGCGACGGCTGAGGGGCGGTGGCCGCAGCTCTTCCCTCCCGTTTTCAATTAGAGTTTTTTAGTTTCGCCCTCGAAAAGGATCACAGATGGGGAAAGGGCTCAACGCTCGGTGTCGCCGTTCCGGGACAAAACGGCGTGGACGGCCCCGCCTTTCTCGCCTTTCTCCGCGACGCCTCACGCCAGCGCCACTCCCAGACACAAAATGGCTGCCACGGCGTGAGGGCGTGCCGCGGGCGGGGCGGGAACTCTCGCGAGAGTTCGAGCTTATCGCCCTATCTCCTCGCGTGGGCGGTGACGAGATCTCGCGAGAACTCGTGGCGCCGGCGGGAGCATCATGGCGGCGGCGTTGACGGCGGCGCGGCGGAGGGTGATGCGGGCGGCGCTGCGGCCGCGCGCGGTGAGTGACCAATCAGAACCCGATCCGCCGCCTACCGGGCCCCGCCCCTGCCGGTTCCCGCCCGTTCCCGCCGGTTCCCTTCGATGCCCGCTGCACCGGCGGCGTGTGATTGGCTGGCGCGCCGGCGGGGGCCTGGCGGCCGTCGGAGGGGCGGGATGTGGAAGCGGCGGACCGGGCTCTGATTGGTTACTGTGGGGATGTGGCGCTGTTCCGCGAGTGCTGATTGGCTGGAACTCGCAGGGTGTGTGGGAGGGGCAGCGCTCCACGCTGTGATTGGCTGATATTTCTGAAAGGGGCGATGTCTTGGGCGGAACCATTGTGGGGTCGTCAAAGGGGGGGCGGGCGTGGCCAAAGGCGGTCCGGGGGGTCCCGGGCAGGGAATTCCCTCGGGAAAATCCCCAGGAACCCCCAAACCACCCATGCGAAGTTTAATTAACACTTTTTTAATTAAAGAGGAGTTTTTTAAGTTGTCCTGAACCATTGCGGGGGGGATTCTCTGGTGCTGTTTTGGGGAGGGGGGCTCTGAACCCTTTTGGGGGGTTTTTTGGGGGTCTCACCTCACCCCAATTTTTGGGACTCCTCGAGTTCCAGGTGTGGATTCCTCAGGCCGGGATTTCCCACGCTGTGGATCAGCTCCACCTCCCCTCCGTGAGTGCCCCGCCCCCCCCCCAAAAAAAATCCCACCCACCCCCCAAAATCCCATCCCCCCAAAATCCACCCAAAATCCCCCCCAAAAAAATCCCATCAGCCCCAAATCCCACCCCTCCAAAAAATCCCCCAAAAAATTCCCCCAAAAAATCCCAATCCCAAAAAATCCCAACGTCCCCCAAAAAATCCCATCCCCCACCCAACCCCCAAATTTTGGGGTGTGGGGAATTTTTGGGGTGGGGTCCCCAATTTCTCATTCATTGTTCCATTTTCTCTCCCCCCCTCCAACAGCAACGCAGCATCGTGAGTACCCCAAAAATCCCCTGGGGGGCCCCAAAAATCATTGGGGGACCCCAAAAATCATTGGGGGACCCCAAAATTTATTGGGGGGCCCCAAAAATCATTGGGGGACCCCAAAAATCATTGGAGGGTCCCAAAAATATCCTGGGGGGGGGGCTTAGAAACACAGGGGGGAATCCCAAAAATAATGGGGAGGGGGCAAAAAAAAATTGGGGGGACCCTAAAAATCATTGGAGGGGGGTCAAAATCAAGAAGGGGACCCCAAAAATCATTGGGGGGGGTCCCAAAAATAAGGGGGGAACCCCAAAAACAGTAGAAGGGCCCAAAATAACCAAGGGGGGGGAACCCCAAAATCACCAAGGAGACCCCAAATTTCTTTTGGGGTGGGGTCCCAAAAACCGCTTGGGAGGTCCCAAAAATCAGTGCGGGGGGGGCCCAAAAAGAAGTGGGGGAACCAAGAAGGGGAGACCCCAAAAATCATTGGGGGGGGTCAAAAACAAGAAGGGGACCCCAAAAATCATTGGGGGGGGGTCCCAAAAATAAGGGGGGACCCCCAAAAACAGTAGAAGGGCCCAAAATAACCAAAGGGGGGAACCCCAAAATCACCAAGGAGGCCCCAAATTTCTTTTGGGGGGGGTCCCAAAATCACTCGGGAGGGGTCCCAAAACCTTGAAAATTTCCCAATTTTTTGGGGGGAAAATTGGGAAAAAGAGGGGGAGACATCAGGGAGGGTCTGGGGGGGTTGAGGGGACCCCAAATTTTTGGGGTTCCCCCCCTTTCAGCCCCCCCCAGCCAAGTACGGGGGCCGGCACACGGTGACGCTGATCCCGGGCGATGGCATCGGCCCCGAGCTCATGCTGCACGTCAAGGAGGTGTTCAGGTGCGGGCCACGCCCCCAAATATGCAAATGAGGCAGGGAAATGTTAATGAGTTAATTAGAAGTGTGGTTAAGTTCGTATAGGGTGGGAATGAATCGGTGGGATTGGGAGTTGACGGCCAAAAGTGGAAATGGAGCCCCAGAAATGGAGCCCAAAATGGAGGAATTGACCCCAAAATATGCAAATGAGGCAGGGAAATGTTAATTAATTAATTTAAAGTGTAATTATGCATGTACAGTGTGGAAATGATTCAGTGGGATTGGGAGTTGACGGCCAAAAGTGGAAATGGAGCCCCAGAAATGGAGCCCAAAATGGAGGAATTTATATTAAAATATGCAAATGAGGCCCAGAAAAATTAATTAGTTCTTCAAGTATGGAAATGAGTTGGTGGAGTTGGGAATTGACACCCCAAAAGGGGAAATGGAGCCCCAGAAATTGAGCCCAAAATGGAGGAATTAACCCCAAAATATGCAAATGAGGCAGGGAAATGTTAATTAATTAATTTAAAGTGTAATTATGTATGTACAGTGTGGAAATGATTCAGTGGGGTTGGGAATTAATGCCCCAAAAGTGGAAATGGAGCCCCAGAAATGGAGCCCAAAAAGGGAGGAATTAACCCCAAAATATGCAAATGAGAGGGGGGGAAAGGCAATAGAGTATTTGCATATGCAAATGAATCAGTAAAGTTGGGCACTTGGTGACATTGGGAGACATTTGGGGGATATTTGGGAGATATTGGGGGGACATTTGGGGACATTTGGGGTGAAATTTGGGGGATATTTGGGGGATGTTTAGGTGACATTGAGGGGACATTTGAGTGACATTGGGGTGACATTTTGGGGCCATTTTGGGCATATTTGGGGGACATTTTGGGGACATTTTGGTGGCTTTTGGGGTGATTTTGGGTGTTGATTTGAGGAGCCATTGTGGGGACATTTGGGTGACATTTGGGTGCTATTGAGGTGACATTTGGGGTGACCTTTGACCTTTGGGGCCTTTTTGGTGACATTTGGGTGACGTTTGGATGATCCTTGGGGTGACATTTTGGGGGATATTTGGGGTGATTTTGGGTGTTGATTTGGGGAGACCTTGTGGGGACATTTGGGGATATTTTGGGAGAATTTGGGTGATTTTGGGTGACATTTGGGTGTTTGTTTGGGGTGACATTTGGGGGATATTGGGGGACATTGTGGGGAGACATTTTGGTGGCTTTTGGGGTGATTTTGCGTGTTGATTTGGGGAGACCTTGTGGGGACATTTGGGGGTGACATTTGGGGTCACATTTGGTGACATTTGGGTGCTATTGAGGTGACATTTGGGGGTGACTTTTGGGGCCTGTTTGGTGACATTTGGATGACGTTTGGATGATCCTTGGGGTGACATTTTGGGGGATATTTGGGGTGATATTGGGGTGACATTTTGGGGACATTTTGGGCATATTTGGGGGACATTTGGGGGACATTTTGGGAGATTTTGGGGTGACATTTGGGTGTTTGTTTGGGGTGACATTTGGGGTGACATTTGAGTGACATTTGGTGACATTTGGGGTGACATTTGGGTGACATTGGAATGGCATTTTGACACCATTTTGTTGTCATTTTTTGCCATTTTGGTTCCATTTTTTGCCTCTTTTTTTGCCATTTTGGTGCCATTTTTTTGCCTTTTTTTTGCCGTTTTGGTTCCATTTTTTGCCATTTTTTTGCCATTTTTTGCCTTTTTTTTTGCCATTTTTTGCCGTTTTGTTGCCATTTGTGCCCTCTCTCCCCAGGCACGCCTGCGTCCCCGTGGATTTCGAGGAGGTTCGGGTGAACTCGGAGGCGCCCGAGGACGACGTGCAGAACGCGATCACGGCCATCCGGCGCAACGGCGTCGCGCTCAAGGGTGCCAGGACCTGCCCTGAACCCCAAAACCTGCCCTGAACCCCAAAATCTGAGCCTGGACCCCAAAATCTGAACCCCAAAACCTGACCTGAACCCAAAAATCTGGGCCTGGACCCCAAAATCTGAGCCCAAATCCCAAAAATCTGGGCCCAAATCTGAGCCTAAAGCCCTAAACTAAGCCTAAATCCCAAAATCTGGGCCTGAACCCCAAAATCTGAGCCTGAATCCCAAAAATCTGGGCCCAAATCTGGGCCTGAACCCCAAGATCTGAGCCCAAATCCCAAAAATCTGGGCCCAAATCTGAGCCTAAAGCCCTAAACTAAGCCTAAATCCCAAAATCTGAGCCCTAATCTGGGCCTAAATCCCAAAATCTGGGCCTGAACCCCAAAATCTGAGCTGAAATCCCAAAATCTGAGCCCTAATCTGGGCCTGAATCTCAAAATCTGAGCCTGAACCCCAAAATCTGGGCCTGAACCCCAAAATCTCAGCCTGAATCTCAAAATCTGGGCCTGAACCCCAAAACCTGACCTGAACCCCAAAATCTGAGCCTGAACCCCAAAACCTGGGCCTGAACCCCAAAATCTGAGCCTGAATCCCAAAATCTGGGCCTGAACCTCAAAATCTGAGCTTAAATCCTAAAATCTGAGCCCAAATCCCAAAAATCTGGGCCCTAATCTGGGCCTAAATCCCAAAATCTGGGCCTGAACCCCAAGATCTGAGCCTGAATCCCAAAAATCTGAGCCTGAACCCCAAAATTTGAGCCTGAACCCCAAGATCTGAGCCTGAACCCCAAAATCTGGGCCTGGACCCCAAAACCTGACCTGAACCCCAAAATCTGACCTGAACCCCAAAACCTGAGCCCAAATCTGGTCCTGAGTCCCAAAACCTGACCTGAACCCCAAAATCTGGGCCTGAACTCCAAAACCTGAGCCTGAACCCCAAAACCTGAGCCTGGATCCCAGAGCTGGGCCTAAATCCCAAAACCTGAGCCTGAATCCCAAAATCTGGGCCCAAATCTGAGCCTAAAGCCCTAAACTAAGCCTAAATCCCAAAATCTGAGCCCTAATCTGGGCCTGAATCTCAAAATCTGAGCTGAAATCCCAAAATCTGGGCCTGAACCCCAAAATCTGAGCCCAAATCTGGGCCTGAACCCCAAAATCTGAGCCTGAACCCCAAAATCTGAGCCCAAATCCCAAAATCTGAGCCCAATTTTTTTGGCCCAAATCGCAAAAATCCTGGCCCAAATCTGAGCCTAAAGCCCTAAAATAAGCCTAAATCCCAAAACCTGATCCCAAATCTGCTCCCAAATCTGATCCAAAATCCCCAAATCTGATCTGAAATCAGCTCCAAAACCCCCAAAAATCTCCCCAAATCCCCCAACATCTCCCGCAAAAATCTCCCCCCAAAATCTCCCCCAAAAATCTCTCCCAAAAATCTCCCCCAAATCCCCCAAAATCCCAAAAATCTCCCCCCAAACCCCCCAAAATCTCCCCCAAAACCCCCAAAAATCTCCTCTAAACCCCCAAAAATCTCTCCCCAAACCCCCAAAAATCTCCCCCAAAACCCCCAAAAATCTCCTCTAAACCCCCAAAATCTCTCCCAAATCCTCCAAATCTCCCCCAAAACCCCCAAATTTCCCCAAATTTCCCCCAAAATCCCCGCTCTGACCCCGTTTTTTCCCCCAGGGAACATCGAGACCAACCACAACCTCCCCCCCAGCCACAAATCCCGCAACAACCTCATCAGGTCCGTTTGGGGGCTCATTTGCATATTTTGGGGTTCATTTGCATAATTTGGGGGCTTGATTTGCATGTTTTGTGGGTTGATTTCGGGGTTCATTTGCATGTTTTGGGGGTTCATTTGCAAGTCTTGGGGGTTAAATTGCATTTTGGGGTTCATTTGCATGTTTTGGGGCTCATTTGCATAGTTTGGGTCCGGTTTGCATGTTGTGGTTCGTTTGCATGGTTTGGCGGCTCATTTGCATATCTGTGGAGCTGATTTGCATGTTTTAGGAGTTCATTTGCATGTTTTGGGGCTCATTTGCATAGTTTGGGTTTGGTTTGCATGTTGTGGTTTATTTGCGTGGTTTGGCAGCTCATTTGCATATCCATGGGGTTGATTTGAATATTTTAGGAGTTCATTTGCATGTTTTGGGGTTAATTTGCATAACTGACTGTTGATTTGTATATTTGGGGGTTCTTTGCACGTTTTAGGGTTTTATTTACACATTTTGGGGTCAGTTTGTGTGTTTTGAAGCTGATTTGCATGATTAAGGGATTCATTTGCATGTTTTGGGGTCAATTTGCATGTCTGGGTGTGATTTGCAGGATTTGGGGGTTCATTTGCATGATTTGGGGGTTAATTTGCATGTTTAAGGGATTCATTTGCATGTTTTGGGGTCAATTTGCATGTCTGGGTGTGATTTGCGTGATTTGGGGGTTAATTTGCATGATTTGGGGGTTAATTTGCATGTTTAGGGGTTAATTTGTGTGTTCACTTAAACATTTTAGGGGCGGATTTACATTTTTAGGGTATTTCAATATTTTGGGGTTTCATTTCACATTTTAGGGTTTTATTTCCACTCTAGCGGGTTCGCATGAATATTCTGGGGGTCGATTTGCATATTTTTGAGGCTCATTTGCATATTTTTGGGGGGCCCTGCCAGGACCAGCCTGGATCTCTACGCCAACGTCATTCACTGCCAGAGCCTGCCCGGGGTGGAGACGCGGCACCGGGACATCGACATCCTGATCGTCAGGGAGAACACCGAGGGGGAGTACAGCTCCCTGGAGCACGAGGTGTGCCCCAAAAACACCCCAAAATCACCCCAAAAACCGGCCAAAATCACCCCCAAAATATCTGAAAAATACTCCCAAAATCACCCCCAAAATATCCAAAAAATACTCCCAAAAATATCCCAAAAACACCCCAAAATCACCCCAAAAAACAGCCAAAATCACCCCCAAAATATCCAAAAAATACTCCCAAAATTACCCCCAAAATATCCAAAAAATACCCCCAAAAAAATCCCAAAAAATACTCCCAAAATCACCCCAAAAAACAGCCAAAATCACCCTCAAAATATCCAGAAAATACCCCTAAAAATATCCTGAAAAATACCCCAAAAATCCCCCAAACCATCCTGATCGTCAGGGAGAACACCGAGGGGGAGTACAGCTCCCTGGAGCACGAGGTGTGCCCCAAAAACACCCCAAAAACACCCCAAAAACCAGCCAAAATCACCCCCAAAATATCCAAAAAATACTCCCAAAAATATCCCCAAAAATACCCCAAAAAACAGCCAAAATCACCCCCAAAATATCCAAAAAATACCCCCAAAAATACCCCAAAAATACCCCAAAATCACCCCAAAAAGCAGCCAAAATCACCTCAAAAACCAGCCACAATCACCCCCAAAATATCCAAAAAATACCCCCAAAATCACCCCAAAAATATCCAAAAAATACCCCAAAAATATCCCCAAAAATACCCCAAACCATCGTGATTGTGAGGGAGAACACCGAGGGGGAGTACAGCTCCCTGGAGCACGAGGTGTGCCCCAAAAACACCCCAAAAACAGCCAAAATCACCCCCAAAATATCCAAAAAATACCCCTAAAAAATCTCCAAAAACACCCCCAAAACACCCCAAAATCACCCCAAAAAACAGCCAAAATCACCCCTAAAATATCCAAAAAATACTCCCAAAAATACCCCCAAAAATATCCCAAAAATATCCCAAAATCACCCCCAAAATATAGAAAAAATACCCCCAAAAATATACCCAAAACCACCCCAAAATCAGCCCAAAAACCAGCCGAAATCACCCCCAAAATATCCAAAAAAATACCCCCAAAAATATCCCCAAATCACCCCAAAAAACAGCCAAAATCACCCCCAAAATATCCAAAAAATACCCCCAAAAATATCCCCAAAACCACCCCAAAATCACCCCAAAAACCAGCCAAAATCACCCCAAAAATATACCCAATATACCCCAAAAATCCCCCAAACCATCCTGATCGTGAGGGAGAACACCGAGGGGGAGTACAGCTCCCTGGAGCACGAGGTGTGCCCCAAAAACACCACAAAAAACAGCCAAAATATCCAAAAAATACTCCCAAAAATACCCCCAAAATGACCCCAAAAACCAGCCAAAATCACCCCAAAAATATCGAAAAAATATTCCCAAAAATATCCCCAAAAACAGCCAAAATCACCCCAAAAATATCCAAAAAATACGCCCGAAAATATTCCCAAAAGCGCCCCAAAATCACCTCAAAATCCAGCCAAAATCACCCCAAAAACATCTCAAAAATATCCAAAAAATACTCCCAAAAATACCCCCAAAAATATCCCAAAATCACCCCAAAAACATCTGAAAAATACTCCTAAAAATACCCCCAAAATCACCCAAAATCACTCCAAAAATATCCCCAGAAACATCCCAAAACCACCCAGAAAATGCCCCCCGAAAATGCCCCTATAATATCCCAAAAAAACCCAAAAAACTCTGCAAAAGCACCCCAAAATCACCCCAAAAATACCCCCAAAAATATCCCCAAAAACACCCCAAAATCATCCCAAAAACAGCCCAAATCCCTCAGAAAACACCTTGGATGTGATGCCGCACCCCTGCCACACCCCATTGTTGATGCCCCACCCCCTGCCACACCCCCTGGGTGATGCCCCGCCCCCTGGGTGATGCCCACCCATCCCCGTGCCCGCAGTGCGTGGCGGGCGTGGTGCCACACCTCGTTGTTGATGCCCCACCCCCTGCCCCGCCCCCTGGTTGATGCCCACCTGTCCCCGTGCCTGCAGAGTATGGCAGGCGTGGTGCCACACCGTGTTGTTGACGCCCCACCCACTGCCACACCCCCTGGGTGATGCCCACCTGTACCCGTGTGCCCGCAGAGCATGGCGGGCATGGTGCCACACCCCATTGTTGATGCCCCACCCACTGCCACGCCCCCTGGGTGATGCCCCACCCGTCCCCGTGCCTGCAGAGCGTGGCAGGCGTGGTGCCACACCCCATTGTTGATGCCCCACCCCCTGGGTGATGCCCCGCCCCCTGGGTGATGCCCCACCCCCTGCCACACCCCATTGTTGATGCCCCACCCCCTGCCACACCCCATTGTTGATGCCCCACCCCCTGCCACACCCCCTGGATGATGTCACCCCATCCCTGTGCCTGCAGAGCGTGGCGGGCGTGGTGCCACACCCCATTATTGATGCCACACCCCCTGCCACGCCCCATTGTTGATGCCCCGCCCCCTGGGTGATGCACCACCCCCCTGCCCCGCCCCCTGTGTGATGCCCACCTGTCCCCATGCCCGCAGAGCGTGGTGGGCGTGGTGCCACACCCCATTATTGATGCCCCATCCCCGCCACACCCCCTGAGTGATGCCCCACCCCCTGCCACACCCCTTTGTTGATGCCCCGCCCCCTCGGTGATGCCCCGCCCCCTGGGTCATGCCCCACGCCCCGCCCCCTGGTTGATGTCATTCCTGTGCTCGTGTGCCCGCGGAGCATGGCGGGCATGGTGCCACACCCCATTGTTGATGCCCCACTCCCTGCCCTGCCCCCTGGATCATACCCCACCCCCTGCATCATGCCCCGCCCCCTGCCCCGCCCCCCGGGTGATGTCACACCCGTCCCTGTACCCCCAGAGCGTGGCGGGCGTGGTCGAGAGCCTCAAGATCATCACCGCCGGCCGCTCGCGCCGCATCGCCCACTACGCCTTCGGGCTGGCCCGCGCGGCCGCGCGCCGCTGCGTCACCGCCGTGCACAAGGCCAACATCATGTAGGGGGTCATGGGGGGCACAAATGGGGGTTTGGGGTGTCCTAAAGGGGGTTTGGGGGGTCCCAGGGGGAGCTTGGGGGGTCCCAGAGTGGATCTGGGGGGTCCCAAGGGGCGTTTGGGGCGTCCTAAAGGGGGTTTGGGGGTCCCAGGGGGGTTTGGGGGTTTCAGAGGGGTTTGGGGGTCTGGAGGGTTTCCTTGGGGGAGTTTGAGGGGATTTTGGGGGGTCCCAAGGGGGTTTGGGGGGTCCCAGAGGGGATTTGGGGGGTTCCAGAGGAGGTATGAAGGGTCCCAGAGGGGATTTTGGGGGTCCTAAAGGGGGTTTGAGGGGTCCCAGGGGGGATTTGGGGGGTCCCAGTGGGGGTTTTAGGGTGTCCTAAAGGGGATTTGGGGGTCTGGAGGGTGTCCTTGGGGGAGTTTGAGGGGATTTTGGGGTGTCCCAAGGGGGTCCTTTGTGGGTTTTAGGGGGTCCAGATGGGGTTTGGGGGGGGTGAAAGGGGTTTGGGGGTTCCTAAAAGGGGTTTGGGGGTCCCATGGTGGTTTGAGGGGTCCTAAAGTGGGTTTGGGGTTCTGGAGGTTTGGCCTTGGTGGTGTTTGGGGGTCCAGAAGGGGTTTGGGGGGTCCCAAGGTGGTCCTTTGTGGGTCTGGGGGGTCTCAAAAGAGGGTTTAGGGGATCCCAAGGGGGGTTTTGGGGGTCCCACAGGGGTTTGGGGTTCTGGAGGGTGATCCTTGGTGGATTTTGGGGGGCTCCAGAGGAGGTATGGAGGGTCCCAGAGGGGATTTTGGGGGGTCCTAAAGGGGGTTTGGGGCGTCCCAGAGGGGATTTGAGGGGTCCCAGGGGGGATTTGGGGGGTCCTGGGGGGGTTTAGGGCATCCTAAAGGGGGTTTGAGGGATCCCAGAGGGGTTTGGGGGTTCCCAAGGGGGGTTTGGGGTGTCCGAAAGGGGGTTTGGGGGTCCCAGAGGGGATCTGGGGGTCCTAAAGGGGATTTGGGGGATCCCAAGGGGGGTTTTGGGGAT
Source organism: Zonotrichia leucophrys gambelii (assembly GCF_028769735.1). NCBI lineage: Eukaryota > Metazoa > Chordata > Aves > Passeriformes > Passerellidae > Zonotrichia > Zonotrichia leucophrys. The sequence continues at coordinate 11,296 of NW_026993422.1, forward strand.
CCCAAGGGGGGTTTAGGGCATCCTAAGGGGGGTTTTGGGGGTCCCAAGGGGGTTTGGGGTTCTGGAGGGTGATCCTTGGTGGACTTTGGGGGGTTCCAGAGGAGGTATGGAGGGTCCCAGAGGGATTTGGGGGCTCCTTTGTGAGTTTTGGGGGTCCAGACGGGTTTGGTGGAGTCCTGAGGGAGGTTTGGGGGGATCCCAGATGTTTTGGGAGGGTACCCCTGTATTTTTTGGGGGTCTCACCCCCCCCTACCCCACAGAAAATTGGGGAATGGGCTGTTCCTGCAGTGCTGAGTGGGATCCCAGGAGTACCCCGGATTTTTGGGGGGTACCCCGGATTTTTTGGAGGGTACCCCTCTATTTTTTGGGGGTACCTCGGATTTTTTTGGGGTACCCCGGATTTTTTGGAGGGTACCCCGGATTTTTTTGAGGGTACCCCTGTATTTTTTGGGAAGGTTCCCTGTATTTTTTGGGGGTCTCACCCCCCCCTACCCCACAGGAAATCGGGGAATGGGCTGTTCCTGCAGTGCTGAGTGGACTTTTTGGGATCCCAGAGATATCTGGGGCTATCCCGGATTTTTTTAGGGGGTTATCCTCTAATTTTTGGGGTCTGCAATGCTAAATGGATCCCCGGGTAACCTGGATTTTTTGGGGGGTACCCCGGATTTTTTTGAGGGTACCCCTGTATTTTTTGGGAAGGTTCCCTGTATTTTTTGGGGGTCTCACCTCCCCTACCCCCCCCAGGAAATCGGGGAATGGGCTGTTCCTGCAGTGCTGCGTGGACTTTTGGGGGATCCCAGAGATATCTGGGGGCTATCCCGGATTTTTTTAGGGGGGTTATCCTCTAATTTTTGGGGTCTGCAATGCTAAGTGGGATCCCGGGGTAACCTGGATTTTTTGGGGGGTACCCGGATTTTTTTGAGGGTACCCCTGTATTTTTTGGGGGTCTCACCCCCCCCTACCCCCCCCCAGAAAATTGGGGAATGGGCTGTTCCTGCAGTGCTGAGTGGAATCTCAGGGGTACCCCTGTATTTTTTGGGGGTCTCACCCCCCCCTACCCCCCCCCAGAAAATTGGGGAATGGGCTGTTCCTGCAGTGCTGAGTGGGATCTCAGGGTACCCTGGATTTTTTGGGAGTACCCCCGGATTTTTGGGGGTACCCCTGTATTTTTTTGGGGTACCCCGGATTTTTTGGGAGGGTACCCCTGTATTTTTTGGGGGTCTCATCTCCCCCTGTGTCCCCTCAGGAAATTGGGGGACGGGCTGTTCCTGCAGTGCTGTGAGGAAGTGGCGGCCGAGTACCCCGAGATCACCTTCCGCAGCATGATCGTGGACAACACCACCATGCAGGTGTGACCCCCAAAAACCCCTTAAAAAAACCCCAAAAAAACCCCAAAAACCCCCAAAAACCTTCCAAAAAAACCCCCCAAACCCCCCCAAAAAAAACCAAAAACCCCCCTAAAAACCTTCCAAAAAAACCCCAAAAACCCCCCTAAAAACCTTCCAAAAAAACCCCAAAAATCCCCTAAAACCCCCCCAAAAAAAACCCAAAAAAAACCCCAAAAACCTTCCAAAAAAACCCCAAAACCCCCAAAAAACCCCAAAACAACCCCAAAAAAAAACCCAAAAAAACCCCCTAAAAACCTTCCAAAAAAACCCAAAAAAAAACCCAAAAAACCCCCAAAAACCCCCTAAAAACCTTCCAAAAACCCCCTAAAAAAACCCAAAAAAAACCCCTAAAAACCTTCCAAAAAAACCCCAAAAAACCCCTAAAACCCCCCCCAAAAAAAAACCCAAAAACCCTCAAAAAAACCCCAAAACCCCCTAAAACCCCCCCCAAAAAAAACCCAAAAATACCCCCCAAAAAAATAAAAAAAAAAACCCAAAAACCCCCCAAAAAAACCCAAAAAAAACCCCCAAAAAAACCCCCAAAACCCCCCAAAAAAACCCCAAAACCCCCTAAAAACCCCCCCAAATAAACCCCAAAAAAACCCCCCAAAAAAACCCAAAAATCCCCCTAAAAACCTTCCAAAAAAACCCCAACCCCCCCCAAAAACCCCCCAAAAAACCAAAAAAAGCCCCAAAAAAACCAAAAAAAAAACCCCCAAAAAAATAAAAAAAAAAAACAAAAAACCCCCAAAACCCCCCTAAAAACCTTCCAAAAAAAACCCCAAAAAGCCCCCAAAAAAAACCCCCAAAACCCCCTAAAAACCTTCCAAAAAAACCCCAAAAACCCCCTAAAAACCCCAAAACCCCCCCCAAAAACCCCCCAAAAAAACCCCAAAACCCCCTGAAAACCTTCCAAAAAAAACCCCTAAAACCCCCCCAAAAAAACCCCAAAAAAACCCCAAAAATCCCCCTAAAACCCCCCAAAAAAACCCCCCAAAAAAACCAAAAAAAACCCCTAAAAACCTTCCAAAAAAACCCCCTAAAAACCTTCCAAAAAAAACCCCTAAAAACCCCAAAAACCCCCCCAAATAAAACCCCAAAAACCTTCAAAAAAAAAACCCCCCCAAATAAAACCCCCAAAACCCCCCTAAAAACCTTCCAAAAAAACCCCAAAACCCCCCCTAAAAACCTTCCAGAAAAACCCCCCTAAAAACTTTCCAAAAAAACCCCAAAAATCCCCTAACCTCCCCCCAAAAAAACCCCAAA
>NW_026993423.1:0-13945 GCF_028769735.1 Zonotrichia leucophrys gambelii
GCGGGGGGGAGTTTTGTTTGCCAGGGAAAAGGGCCGTGGTTTGTGTTCGGGGGCGTGGCTGGGAGTGGCCGGGCTTTGGGTCCTGAAAATCCACGATACCCGGGTGGTTCCCAAAAAAAGGGGGCACCAAGTGCCAAGTCGGTGTTGATAGAGCAAGTGGCTCCTGCAATCTGCCAGCCAGAAGATGGGCAGGTCAGTTTTATTCCAGGGAAAAGGCCGTAGTATTTGTTTGGGGACCTGTGGCTGGGAGTGGCCGGCTGGCTCCTGAAAATCCACGATACGCAGGATGGTTCCCAGATGAAAGGTGGCACCAGTGTCGAGTCGGGCTGGTTTGATAGAGTCAAGTGGCTCCTGCAATCTGCCAGCCAGAACTGGGTGGGTAGTTTTGTTTGCCAGGAAAAGGGCCGTGGTTTGTGTTCGGGGGCCTGTGGCTGGGAGTGGCCGGCTGGCTCCTGAAAATCCACGATAACGCAGGATGGTTCCCAGATGAAAGGTGGCACCAGTGCCGAGTCGGGCTGTTTGATAGAGGGAAGTGGCTCCTGCAATCTGCCAGCCAGATGGGGCGTGAGTTTGTAATTCCAGGGAAAAGGGCCGTGTTTGTGTTCGGGGGCCTGTGGCTGGGAGTGGCCGCTGGCTCCTGAAAATCACGATACGCAGGTGGTTCCCGATGAAATGTGGCACCAGTGCCAGGCGGGTGGTTGATAAATTGGGTCCTGCAACTGCCAGCCAAGTGGGGCGGGTTTTTTGCCAGGAAAAGGGCCGTGTTTTGTTGGGGCTGTGGCTGGGAGTGGCCGGGTTCTGAAAATCCACGATACGCGGATGGTTCCCAGATGAAAGGTGGCACAGGCCAAATCGGGCGGTTTGATAAAGGCCCAAAGGGTCCTGCAATCTGCCAGCGGGGTGGGGGGGTTTTTTCCAGGGAAAAGGGCCTGGTTTTTTCGGGCCTGGGCTGGGAGTGGGCTGCCCCCTGAAAATCCACGAGCAGGATGGGTTTCCAGATGAAATGGCACCAGTGCAGTGGTTTTATACAAAGGGTCTCAATTGCCAGCCAATGGGGCGGTAGTTTTTTCCGGGAAAAGGGCGTTTTTTTTTGGGGGCCTTTTGGGGGCGGGGGTTTTAAAAAATGGGGGTTTCCTAAAAAAGTTGGGGGGTTTTTCCGGGAAAAAGGGGGGGGGGGGCGGGGGGATGGGTGCTTAAAAAGGGGGAGGTTGAAAGGGGGAAAAAAAACCTTTTTTGGGGAAAGGGGTTTTCCCCTCCGGGAAAGGGGGGGAATTTAGGGCCCTGGGGCGGGGGGGGTGGCGGGTCCCGGCCCAAAAGGGGGGAAATTTTTTCCCCTTTTTTTTTGGTGGGGCCGGGGGGGTGGGGGGAAAAAAGGGGGGATTTCCCCCCCCCAAAAAGGGGGAAAAAAAGGGGGTTTATTTTTGAGGGGGGAAAAGGGGGGGGGGCCCCCCCAAAACCCCGGGGGTGGGGGGGGGTTTTGGGGGGCCCCGGGTGGATGGGGGGGTTTTTTTTTGGGGGGGCAAAAGAAATTTGGGGGGGGGGTGGGGAAAAAAAGGGGGGGCGGGCCCCGGCCCGAAAGGGGTAGGTTAAATAAATTTTAGGGTTATTTTTTGGACTTTTGGGTGGGTTTTAAAAACCCAAGGGGGGCCAGGAAAGGGGGGTTTTCCCCCCGGGGGAAAGGGGGTTTTGGGGGCCCGGGGAAAAGGGGGGGGTTTTTTTTTGGGGAAAAACCCTGAAATTTTTGGGGGTTTTAGGGGGGTTTTGGGTTTATAAAAGGGGGTCCAAAAAGGCCCTTTTTGGGGGGGGTGTTTTTAGGGAAAAGGGGCCCCTTTTTTTTGGGGTTTAGGGAAAATTTTTTAAAAAAAACCAGGATTTTTTTAAATGGTTTGGGGGGCCGGGGGTTTAAAAGGGGGGGTGTTCCCCAAAAGGGAAGGGAAAGGGGAGGGTTTTTTTTGGGGAAGGGGCCTTTTTTTTCCTAGGTTTTTTTTTGTTTGGAAAAGGGGGTTTTTTTTCGGGGTTTGGGGAGGGGGGGCCCCCAAAAAAGGGGGGGGGATTTTCCCCGGGGGGCCGGCCCTCCTGAAAGGGTGGTTTTTGAATTTTTTTTTTTTTTTTTTTTTTTTTTTTTTTTTTTTTTTTTTTTTTTTTTTTTTTTTTTTTTTTTTTTTTTTTTTTTTTTTTTTTTTTTTTTTTTTTTTTTTTTTTTTTTTTTTTTTTTTTTTTTTTTTTTTTTTTTTTTTTTTTTTTTTTTTTTTTTTTTTTTTTTTTTTTTTTTTTTTTTTTTTTTTTTTTTTTTTGGTGCCATGCAGTCGGCTGTTGAAGAGGAGGCTCCTGCAATCTGAGCAGAAGGCGGATTTTTCCGGGAAAGGCCGTGTTGTTTGGGGCCGTGCTGGGATGCCGCATGCCTGAAATCACATAGCGATGGTTCCAGATGAAAGTGGCCCATGCAGTCGGCTGGTTGAAAGAAGCAGTGGCCTCAACTGCCCCCCCAGAACGGGGTTAGTCTTTTTCCAGGAAAAGGCCGTGGTTTGTTCGGGGGCTGGGCGGAGTGGCGGCTGCTCTGAAAATCACGATAGCAGGTGGTTCCAAAGAAAGTGGCACCATGCCATCCATTGATAAATTGGTCCCGCAATTGCCAGCCAGATGATGGCAGGTCAGTTTTATTCCAGGGAAAAGGGCCGTTAGTATTTTTTGGGGCTAGTGGCTGGGAGTGGCCGGCTGGCTCCTGAAAATCCACGATACGCAGGATGTCCAGATGAAAGGTGGCACCAGTGCCAAGTCGGGCTGGTTTGATAGAGGCAAGTGGCTCCTCAATCTGCCAGCCAGAAGCGGGTGGTAGTTTGTTTGCCAGGGAAAAGGGCCGTAGTTTGTGTTCGGGGCCTGTGGCTGGGAGTTGGCCGGTGGCTCCTGAAAATCCACGATACGCAGGATGGTTCCCAGATGAAAGGTGGCACCAGTGCCAAGGTCGGTGGTTTGATAGAGCCAAGTGGTTCCTGCAATCTGCCAGCCAGAAGCGGGGCAGGTCAGTTTTAATTCCAGGGAAATAGGCAGTAGTTTGTGTTTGGGACCTGTGGCTGGGAGTGGCCGGCTGGCTCCTGAAAATCCACGTACACAGGATGGTTCCAGATGAAAGGTGGCACCAGTGCCAAGTCAGGGCTGGTTGATAGAGTCCAAGTGGCTCCTGCAATCTGCCAGCCAGAATGGGCAGGTCAGTTTTTTCCAGGAAAAGGGCCGTAGTGTGTGTTTGGGGGCCTGTGGCTGGGAGTGGCCGGCTGGCTCCTGAAAATCCACAATACGCAGGATGGTTCCCAGATGAAAGTGGCACAGTGCCAAGTCGGCTGGTTGATAGAGGCAAGTGGCTCCTTGCAATCTGCCAGCCAGAAGACGGGCAGGTGAGTTTTACTTCCAGGGAAAAGGCCGTGGTTTGTGTTCGGGGGACCTGTGGCTGGGAGTGGCGGCTGGCTCCTGAAAATCCACGATACGCAGGATGGTTCCAATGAAAGGTGGCACCAGTGCAGTCGGGCTGGTTTGATAGATCAAGTGGCTCCTGCAATCTGCCAGCCAGATGAGGGCAGGTCTGTTTTATTCCAGGGAAATAGGCCGTGTTTGTGTTTGGGGGCCTGTGGTGGGAGTGCCGGCTGGCTCCTGAAAATCCACGATACGCAGGATGGTTCCCAGATGAAAGTGGCACCAGTGCCAAGTGGGCTGGCTTGATAGAGCAAGTGGCTCCTGCAATCTGCCAGCCAGATGAGGGCAGGTCAGTTTATTCCAGGAAAAGGGCGTAGTTTGTGTTTGGGGCCTGTGCTGGGAGTGGCCGGCTGGTCCTGAAAAACCCAAAAAAAACCCGGATGGTTCCCAAAGAAAGGTGGAACCGTGCGAGTGGGGTGGTTTAGAGGAAATGGCTCCCCAAACTGCCCCCAAAAAGCGGGGGTTTTTTTTTTTGGGGGAAGGGGTTTGTTTTGGGGCCGTGGTGGGGGGCCGGCTGGCCCTGAAAATCCCCGAAAAGCAGGATGGGTTTCCCCAAAAAGGGGGCCCCGGCCCCCGGGGGTAGGGGTTTTTGCCCCGGGGGCCGTACCGGGGAGTTTTTTTGGGGGGTAGGTGCGGGGGCCTGTTTTTGCGGTGGTCCAAAAAAACCGGGAGTTCCCGATAAAGGGGCAAGCCAATTTGGCAGGCCGGGTTTTTTCTCCAATGGCCGGTGTGGGGGCTTTTAATTCCGGGGGGCCGAATTGTTTTTGGGAAGGGCGGAAGGCCGAGGCCAAAATTACAAAAGTGGGTCTCCCCCCCCAGTGGGAAGTGCCAATTTTTTTTTGGGGGGAGGGGGGGCCCCCTTTTGGGGGCCGGGGGAAATTTTTTCCGGGGGGGGTCCCCGGGGGGGGGGTTGGGTGGGAGGGCCCTTGGTCCTAAAATCCCCGAACCAGGGGTTCCCCGTAAATCCATGGACGGGGGTTTGTTGGGGTTGGCTTGAACTGCCCAAAACCCTGGTTTTTTCCCCGGGAAAAAGGGGGTGTTTTGGTTTGGGGGGTGGTGGGATCCGGGGTCCGAAAATCCACAAGAGGTGGTCCCAAAAAAGGGGAAAAAAAGGGGTGTTTTGGGAACTGTGCCCGAATCGCGCCAAAAACCCTGAGTTTTTTCCCGGGAAAAGGGCCCTGGGGGGTTTGGGGCCTTGGTGATGGGGGGCTCCTGAAAAACCCCGAAAGCGGTGGGGTTGTAAAAAGGGGCCCCTGGATTTTGGGGGGTTTTAAAGGGGTGGCTCCCCAACCCCCAATACGGGAGGTTTTTTTTCCCGGAAAGGGGGGGGGGGGGGGGGGGGGGTTTGGGGGGGGGGGGGGGTGGTTTTTTTTTGGGGGGGGGGGGGGGGGGGTTCCCTGAAATCACCTCCAGTTTAGGTTGATTAAAAGTGGGGCCCGCAATGGCCCCGGGGTATGGGGGTTTTTTTTTTTGGGAAAAGGGGGGTAATTTTTTTGGGAACTTTGGTGGGGTGGCCGATGGCCCCCGTAAAAAGATACCGGGGGCCCGGGAAGGGGAAGGCCTGGGGGGAAGGGGGGTTTTCCCCCGGGGAAGGGGGTTTTTTTTTAAAAAGGGGGGGTTTTTTTGGGGGGGGGGGGTGGGGTGGCCCTTTCCAAATCCAGGAGGTTCCCATGAAAAGGGGCACCGTGCCAAACGGGTGGTTTTGATAGACAAATGGCTCCCCAACTGAACCCGAAGCGGGGGGGGGGTTTTTTTTTCCCCCCGGGGGCCTTTTTTTTTGGGGGGTTTGGGGGGGGCCGGGGGCCCAAAAAAAATAAGGGTTGGGGCCCAAGGAAAAAGGGGGAAAGCCCGTCTTTTTTGGAAAAAGGGGGTTTTTTCCCCCGCGATGCGCTTTTTTAATTCAGGAAAAGGGCCGAGTAGTGGCGGGGGGAGTGGCTGGAGGGGGGTGGGTCCTGAAAAACCCAAACGAGTGGCCCGTAATGGACCAGGGAGGGCTGGTTGTTGGCGTGGCTGAATCGGCCGAAGGGGGGGGAGTTTTTTTTCCAGGGAAGGGCCCTGGGTTTTTGGGCTTTTTTTGGGGGGGGGGCCCGGGCCCAAAATCCCACGAGGGTGGCCCCTTTAAAGGGGGAAAGGGGTGGCTGGGTTTTTGGGCCGGGTGTTTTCCTGCCAAAAGAAAGGGGGGGGAGTTTTTTTTCCGGGGAAAAAGGGCCTGGTTTGGTTGGGGGTTGGTGGGGGCCCGGGTTTTTTGAAATCCGGGGCCGGATGGGTTCCCCGGAAAAAGGGGGTGCCCGGGGGGGGTTTCTGAGGCGTGGTCCTAATCCCACCAAAGCGGTGGGTTAAATTTTTGCCCGGAAGGGGCCCGTTTGTTTGGGGGGGTGGGGGGCCCCCTGGTTGTCCCTATTTTTTTCCCCGGGAAAAAGGGGGGTTTTGGGGGGGGGGCGGGTTTTTGGAACCCTTCAGGGTTTTCCCGAAGGGGGTGGAAATTTTTTCCGGAAAGGGGTGGGGGGGCCTGGGGGGGCCCCCGTTTCCCCAAAAAAACCGAATTTGATGGGGGGGGTCCGGCCGTTTGGGGGGTTTGATAAGAAGTGGTCTGCAAACCAGGCCAGAGATCGGGGCAGTTTTATAAAGGAAAAGGCCCTATTAGTGGGGGTGGGGGGGGGGGGGGGGGGGGGGGGGGGGGGGGGGGGGGGGGGGGGGGGGGGGGGGGGGGGGGGGGGGGGGGGGGGGGGGGGGGGGGGGGGGGGGGGGGGGGGGGGGGGGGGGGGGGGGGGGGGGGGGGGGGGGGGGGGGGGGGGGGGGGGGGGGGGGGGGGGGGGGGGGGGGGGGGGGGGGGGGGGGGGGGGGGGGGGGGGGGGGGGGGGGGGGGGGGGGGGGGGGGGGGGGGGGGGGGGGGGGGGGGGGGGGGGGGGGGGGGGGGGGGGGGGGGGGGGGGGGGGGGGGGGGGGGGGGGGGGGGGGGGGGGGGGGGGGGGGGGGGGGGGGGGGGGGGGGGGGGGGGGGGGGGGGGGGGGGGGGGGGGGGGGGGGGGGGGGGGGGGAAGGTGGCTGCTGCATGGCCGGCCAGATGTGGGCTGGTCCTTTAAAATCCACGAACCAAGGATGTTCCCAGATTTTTTGGGATGGCCGGCAGTGGCGCGGCTTGAAAATCCAAGTCTGCTGCAATTGGCCCAGAAATGGGGGTCACGTTCAATTCCGGGGAAATGAGGGAAGTGGTTTGGCAATGCCGCCTGTGCGGGCAGTGCGTTTCCTGAAAATCACAGGCCTACGCGTGGTTCCCGAAGTGGCACAGTGCAAGGCGCTGAATTCGAAGTACGCAGTGTGTTCCAATAATCTGCCGCCAGAAGGCGGTCGTTTATTACCAGGGAAAGGCTCGTGCACAGTTTGTGGGGGAGTGGTGTGATGGGAAAGGGCCGTCTTGAAATTCAGCATACGCATGGGATGGTTCCAGTGAAACGGTGGCCCATCCAGGCGGTTTATAGAGGCAATGGCTCCTCAATCTGCAACCAGAGCGGTGGGTAGTTTTATTAGCCAGGGAAAAGGGCCTGATTTGTGTATGGGGGCCGTGGCTGGGATGTGTGCCAGGGCCCGAAAAGCCCGATACGCAGGTGGTTCAGATGAAGGCACCAGTGCAGCGCGTTGATGAGAGTGTCCTGCACGCGCCAATCGTCTTTATCCGAAGGCGTATTGGGGCGTGCGAGGCGGCCTGAACACATAGCAGATGGTTCCATGAAGTGCACAGTGCATCGCTGTTAGAGTGCTCTCAATCTGCCAGCAAAGGGGTAGTTTTCCAGAAGGCCGTTTGTCGGGCCTGTGTGGAGTGCGCTGCTCCTAAAATCCGATCAGGATGTTCCAGATGAAAGGTGACAGTCCAGTGGCTGTTGATACAGTGCTCTGATGCAAAGGCGGTTTTTCAGGAAAGCGTATTTGTCGGCCGTCGGGAGTGGCGGTGGCTCGAAAATCAATACCAGAGTTCCATAAAGGTGGCACCAGTCCAATCGGCTGGTATAGAGCAAGTGGCTCCTGCATCTGCACAGAGCGGGTATTTTCTAGGCGTTTGTGGCGTGGCGGGGCCGTGCTCCTGAAAATCCATACGGGAGGTCCAATGAAAGGTGGCACGGCATGCGGTGAATACAGTGCTCTCATTGCCACCAGAGGGTATTTCAGAAAGGCGTGTTTGGTGGCGGAGTGGCCGCTGCCTGAAACCACAACGAGCCAGACAAGGGGCCCATGCCATCGGCGTTGATAAGATGCCCTCAATCTGCAGCAAGACGCATCATTTACTCAGAAAAAGGCCTATTGTGTTCGGGCCTGTGGCTGGAGTGCCGGCTGGCTCCTGAAAATCCACGAACCAGATGTTCCCAAGAAAGTGCACCATGCCAGTGGCAGGTGATAACAGTGCTCTGCAATTCAGCAAGGGGCGGTATTAATTCCAGGAAAAGGCCGTGTTTTTGGCTGTGGGAGGGTGGCCCTGAATCCCATACGATGGTCCCGAGTGCACGTCAGTCGTGTTGATAGAGAGTGTCTCAATCGCAGCAGAGGGCGTATTTCCAGGAAAAGCGTTTGTGGCTGGGCTGGAGTGCCGGGCCTGTGGCTGGGAGTGGCCGGCTGGCTCCTGAAAATCCACGATACGCAGGATGGTTCCCAGATGAAAGGTGGCACCAGTCCGAGTCGCGTTTGATAGGGAAGTGCTCTGCAATCTGCAGCCAGAAGGGGGGGTGTTTAATTCCAGGAAAAGGCCGTGGTTGTGTTCGGGGGCCGTGGCTGGAGTGGCCGGCTGGCTCCTGAAAATCCACGATACGCAGGATGTTCCCAGAGAAAGGTGGCACAGTGCCAGTGGGCTGTTTGATAGAGGAAGTGGCTCTGCAATCTGCCAGCCAGATGGGGCAGGTCAGTTTTATTCCAGGGAAAGGGCCGTATTGTGTTGGGGCTGTGCTGGGAGTGGCCGGCTGGCTCCTGAAAATCCACGTTACGCAGGATGTTCCCAGATGAAAGGTGGCACAGTGCCAAGTGGGCTGGTTGATAGGCAAGTGGCTCTCAATTGCACCAAGGGGTAGTTTTCCAGGAAAAGGGCGTGTTGTTTTGGCTGTGCTGGGAGGGCCGCGGCCCTGAAAATCCACATCGCGGATGTTCCCAGGTGGCACCAGTGCAAGTCGGCGTTGATAAGAAGTGGCTCCTGCAATGCCAGCCAGAGCGGTGTTTTTCCAGGGAAAGGGCCTGTTGTTTGGGGCTGGCTGGAGTGGCGCTGCTCCTGAATCACATACGCGAGGTCCAGTGAAGGTGGCACTGCAGTCGGCTGTTGAAGATGGTCCTGCAATCGCAGCAGAGGGGGTATTTTTTCAGGAAAGGCCGTTGTGTGGGCCTTGGCTGGTGGCCGGCGCTCCGAAATCCACGATCGCAGATGGTTCCAGATGAAGTGCACCAGTGCATCGGTTGATAGAGAAGTGCTCTGCAATCTGCCACAGAAGGGGGTAGTTTTTTTCCAGGAAAAGGCCGTGTTTGTTTGGGGCGTGTGGGAGTGCCGGTGGCTCTGAAATCCAATCGCAGGAGGTCCCAGAAAGTGCACCATCAGTCGGCTGTTATAGAGAAGTGCCTGCAATCTCAGCAGAAGCGGGTGTTTTTCCGGAAGGCTGTTGTTGGGCCTGCTGGATGCCGTGGCCCTGAATCCACATACCAGGATGTCCCAAGAAGGTGGCACAGTGCAGTGGGCTGGTTGATAACAAGTGCTCTCAATTGCACAGAGGGGGGTAGTTTTTCCAGGGAAAGGGCCGGTTGTTGGGCTGTGGCTGGAGGGCGCTGCCCTGAAAATCCACGATACGGGATGGTCCCAGATGAAAGGTGGCACCAGTGCCATCGGCGTTGATAGGGAAGTGGTCTCAATCTGCCACCAACGGAGTTTATCCAGAAAGGGCCGTGTTTGTTGGGCGGGCGGAGTGCCGCTGGCTCCTGAAATCCACATACGCAGATGGTCCCAGATGAAAGGCACCAGTGCCAAGTGGCGGTGAAATGGCTCTCAATTGCACCAGAGGGTGATTTTCCAGAAAAGGCCGAGTTGTTTGGGCGTGCGAGTGGCGCGGCCCTGAATCCACTACGCTGGCTCCTCAATCTGCAGCCAGAAGCGGGGTGGTTAAGTTTTTTTGCCAGGAAAGGGCCGTGTTTGTGTTTGGGGCCTGTGGCTGGGAGTGGCCGGCTGGCTCCTGAAAATCCACGATACGCAGGATGGTTCCCAGATGAAAGGTGGCACCAGTGCCAAGTCGGGCTGGTTTGATAGAGGAGAGTGGCTCCTGCAATCTGCCAGCCAGATGATGGGCAGGTCAGTTTTAATTCCAGGGAAAAGGGCCGTAGTTTGTGTTCGGGGGCCTGTGGCTGGGAGTGGCCGGCTGGCTCCTGAAAATCCACGATACGCAGGATGGTTCCCAGATGAAAGGTGGCACCAGTGCCAGTTCGGGCTGGTTGATAGAGGCAAGTGGCTCCTGCAATCTGCCAGCCAGAAGCGGGGTGGTAGTTTTTTTGCCAGGGAAAAGGGCCGTGGTTTGTGTTCGGGCCTGTGGCTGGGAGTGGCCGGCTGGCTCCTGAAAATCCACGATACGCAGGATGGTTCCCAGATGAAAGGTGGCACCAGTGCCAGTCGGGCTGGATTGATAGAGCAAGTGGCTCCTGCAATCTGCCAGCAGAAGACGGGCAGGTCAGTTTTTATTCCAGGGAAAAGGGCCGTGTTTGTGTTGGGGGGCCTGTGGCTGGGAGTGGCCGGCTGGCTCCTGAAAATCCATACGCAGATGGTTCCCAGATGAAAGGTGGCACCAGTGCCAAGTCGGGCTGGTTTATAAGGCAAGTGGCTCCTGCAATCTGCCAGCCAGATGACGGGTGGTAGTTTTTTTGCCAGGGAAAGGGCCGTGTTTGTGTTCGGGGCCTGTGGCTGGGAGTGGCCGGCTGGCTCCTGAAAATCCACGATACGCAGGATGGTTCCCAGATGAAAGGTGGCACCAGTGCCAGTCGGGCTGGTTTGATAGAGCAAGTGGCTCCTCAATCTGCCAGCCAGAGCTGGGGGGTAGTTTTTTTGCCAGGGAAAAGGGCCGTAGTTTGTGTTTGGGGGCCTGTGGCTGGGAGTGGCCGGCGGGCTCCTGAAAATCCACGATACGCAGGATGGTTCCCAGATGAAAGGTGGCACCAGTGCCATTCGGGCTGGTTTGATAGAGGGAAGTGGCTCCTGCAATCTGCCAGCCAGAAGATGGGGTCAGTGTTTTTATTCCAGGAAAAAGGGCCGTAGTTTGTGTTCGGGGCCTGTGGCTGGGAGTGGCCGGCTGGCTCCTGAAAATCCACGATACGCAGGATGGTTCCCAGATGAAAGGTGGCACCAGTGTCGAGTCGGGCTGTTTTGATAGAGGGAAGTGGCTCCTGCAATCTGCCAGCCAGATGACCAGCAGGTCTGTTTTAATTCCAGGGAAAGGGGCTGTAGTGTGTGTTTGGGGGCCTGTGGCTGGGAGTGGCCGGCTGGCTCGTGAAAATCCACGATACGCAGGATGGTTCCCAGATGAAAAGTGGCAGCAGTGCCAAGTCAGGCTGGTTTGATAGTACCAAGTGGCTCCTGCAATCTGCCAGCCAGAAGATGGGCAGGTCAGTTTTACTTCCAGGGAAAAGGGCCGTAGTTTGTGTTCGGGGGCCTGTGGGTGGGAGTGGCCGGCTGGCTCCTGAAAATCCGCGATACGCAGGATGGTTCCCAGATGAAAGGTGGCACCAGTACCAAGTTGGGCTGGTTTGATATTACCAAGTGGCTGCTGTAATGTGCCAGCCAGATGATGGGCAGGTCAGTTTTAATTCCAGGGAAAAGGGCCGTAGATTTTGTTCGGGGACCTGTGGCTGGGAGTGGCCGGCTGGCTCCTGAAAATCCACGATACGCAGAATGGTTCCCAGATGAAAGGTGGCACCAGTGCCAAGTCGGGCTGGATTGATAGAGGCAAGTGGCTCCTGCAATCTGCCAGCCAGATGACCGGCAGGTCAGTTTTACTTCCAGGAAAAAGGGCCGTAGTTTTTGTTCGGGGGCCTGTGGCTGGGAGTGGCCGGCTGGCTCCTGAAAATCCACGATACGCAGGATGGTTCCCAGATGAAAGGTGGCACCAGTGCCAAGTTGGGCAGGCTTGATATTACCAAGTGGCTGCTGCAATGTGCCAGCCAGATGATGGGCAGGTCAGTTTTAATTCCAGGGAAAAGGGCCGTAGATTGTTTTTGGGAACTTGTGGCTGGGAGTGGCCGACTGGCCCCTGAAAATCCACAATACGCTGGATGGCTCCCAGACCCAAGGTGGCACCAGTGCCAAGTCGGGCTGGTTTGATAGAGGGAAGTGGCTCCTGCAATCTGCCAGCCAGATGACCAGCAGGTCAGTTTTACTTCCAGGAAAAAGGGCCATAGTTTGTGTTCGGGGGCCTGTGGCTGGGAGTGGCCGGCTGGCTCCTGAAAATCCACGATACGCAGGATGGTTCCCAGATGAAAGGTTGCACCAGTGCCGAGTCGGGCAGGTTTGATAGAGGCAAGTGGCTCCTGCAATCTGTCAGCCAGAAGCGGGGCAGGTATGTTTTTTCCAGGGAAAAGGGCCGTGGTTTGTGTTCGGGGCCTGTGGCTGGGAGTGGCCGGCTGGCTCCTGAAAATCCACGATACGCAGGATGGTTCCCAGATGAAAGGTGGCACCAGTGCCAGTCGGGCTGGTTGATAGAGGCAAGTGGCTCCTGCAATCTGCCAGCCAGATGACGGGCAGGTCAGTTTTACTTCCAGGAAAAGGGCCGTAGTTTGTGTTCGGGGGCCTGTGGCTGGGAGTGGCCGGCTGGCTCCTGAAAATCCACGATACGCAGGATGGTTCCCAGATGAAAGGTGGCACCAGTGCCAAGTCGGGCTGGTTTGATATGGCAAGTGGCTCCTGCAATCTGCCAGCCAGAGGGGCAGGTCAGTTTTATTCCAGGGAAAAGGGCCGTAGTTTGTGTTCGGGGCCCTTGTGGCTGGGAGTGGCCGCTGGCTCCTGAAAATCCACGATACGCAGGATGGTTCCCAGATGAAAGGTGGCACCAGTGCCAAGTCGGGCTGGTTTGATAGAGGCAAGTGGTCCTGCAATCTGCCAGCCAGATGACGGGCAGGTAGTTTTTTCCAGGGAAAAGGGCCGTGGGTTTGTGTGGGGCTGTGGCTGGGAGTGGCCGGCTGGCTCCTGAAAATCCACGATACGCAGGATGGTTCCCAGATGAAAGGTGGCACCAGTGCCAAGTCGGGCTGGTTGATAGAGGCAAGTGGCTCCTGCCAATCTGCCAGCCAGAAGACGGGGGTAAGTTTTATTTCCAGGAATAAGGGCCGTAGTTTGTGTTCGGGGGCCTGTGGCTGGAGTGGCCGGCTGGCTCCTGAAAATCCACGATACGCAGGATGGTTCCCAGATGAAAGGTGGCACCAGTGCCAAGTCTGGCTGGTTTGATAGAGGCAAGTGGCTCCTGCAATTGCCAGCCAGATGACGGCAGGTCTAGTTTTAATTCCAGGGAAAAGGGCCGTAGTATTGTGTTGGGGGCCTGTGGCTGGGAGTGGCCGCTGGCCCTGAAAATCCACAATACGCAGGATGGTTCCCAGAGAAAGGTGGCACCAGTGCCGAGTCGGGCTGGTTTGATAGAGGCAAGTGGCTCCTGCAATCTGCCAGCCAGAAGCGGGTGGTACAGTTTTTTTCCAGGGAAAAGGGCCGTGGTTTGTGTTTGGGGCCTGTGGCTGGGAGTGGCCGGCTGGCTCCTGAAAATCCACGATACGCAGGATGGTTCCCAGATGAAAGGTGGCACCAGTGCCAAGTCGGGCTGGTTGATAGAGGCAAGTGTGCTCCTGCAATCTGCCAACAGAACGGGGGGTGAGTTTTTTTGCCAGGGAAAAGGGCCGTGGTTTGTGTTCGGGGGCCTGTGGCTGGGAGTGGCCGGCTGGCTCCTGAAAATCCACGATACGCAGGATGGTTCCCAGATGAAAGGTGGCACCAGTGCCAAGTCGGGCTGGTTTGATAGAGGCAAGTGGCTCCTGCAATCTGCCAGCCAGAATGACGGGCTGGTTAAGTTTTTATGCCAGGGAAAAGGGCCTGTTTGTGTTCGGGACCTGTGGCTGGGAGTGGCCGGCTGGCTCCTGAAAATCCACAATACGCAGGATGGTTCCCAGATGAAAGGTGGCACCAGTGTCGAGTCGGGCTGGTTGAATAGAGTCAAGTGGCTCCTGCAATCTGCCAGCCAGAAGCGGGGTGGTTTAGTTTTGTTTGCCAGGGAAAAGGGCCGTGGTTTGTGTTTGGGGCCTGTGGCTGGGAGTGGCCGGCTGGCTCCTGAAAATCCACGATACGCAGGATGGTTCCCAGATGAAAGGTGGCACCAGTGCCGAGTCGGGCTGGTTGATAGAGGCAAGTGGTCTCCTGCAATCTGCCAGCCAGAACGGGCGGTAGTTTTAGTTTCCAGGAAAATGGCCGTGTTTGTGTTGGGGCCTGTGGCTGGGAGT
>NW_026993424.1:0-13941 GCF_028769735.1 Zonotrichia leucophrys gambelii
AAGCCTGCAGGCCCTGCAGCTGCCACACGGATGGACCCGGTTCCCTTCCCGGGTGCCCAGAGGGAAACCTGAGGGCAGGTGTCCACCCCGAGGCTGCACCCAGAGCCCCGGGCAGGGATGGAGTCGCTGACTGCCCTCTGGGGACGAGACCCTCCCTGCAGGCGACACTGCCTTGTCCTCTCCCTCCCCGTGGGACAGGGACCTCCAGGCTCTATCACCAGCCTCCTTCCGTCAGCATCCAGGTGCTGTGTTAGAGCCACAGGGGTCGAGGCTTTCCAGAACCATAGCGTCCTTTAGGCTGCAAAAGCCTTCTAAGGTCATCGAGCCCGGCTGCTGCCCCAGCACTGCCAAGCCCCCACCCCAATCAGGTCCCGAAACACCACATCTTGCCATGCTTTAAATGTCTCCAGCAATGGGGACTGCCCTGGGCAGCCTGCTCCTATGCCTGACCACCCTTTCAGTGAAGAAATTGGTCCTCAAAGCCAATCTAAGCCTTCCCTGCTGCAGCTTGAGGCCATTTCCTTTTGTCACCTCACTTCTTACTGGGGAGATCTCGGTACTTAAACCTTACCTGCTCCTTCCCTAGCAGGTCTCTGGCTTGGCTCGATGAGAGGAGAAACACTCCCACCACAGGAATGGCAGCTCAGCAGCTCCCACACCAAGGCAGGCTGCAGGCAGGGAGCAGCTGTCCTCACCACAGCTCGCGCGTCAGCTCTCAGAGATTGGCTCTGCTCTTCCTCCCGGGCAGATCTCTGCTCAGTGCTTCAGAACTGGCTGTCTGGAGGAAGCGGAAAAAACAGGTTAGCCAAGAATTTTATCCCGACTTATCTGATGTCTTTGCCCGCTTTGCCTCCTCCTGACTTCCTCCTGCTAAGAAAACAGCTGCCTTTGGACTTCTAGGGGGAACTTTCACGTAATGCTTATAGAAAAGGAACTACAGAAAAGTGCCTCCTTTTTAAAGACTCAGCCAAGCAGACAGGTAACTGCAGCTTCTCCATCCCCACTGCCTGCAGAGCTGGCAGGCACCAGGCCAGCTCTGCTCCTGCTTCAAGCTGTTCCCAACTCTGCCAGAAGAACTGAAGGCTGCTCTGGCGTTCCATTGCTCCGCTTCTCCCAAAAAAGATCCGTCAGCGCCGATATCCCTCCACGGGAAGGGCTCTTCTGTCTCACACGCTCGGTGACACGAGGCTACGCGAAGCTGCAGCAGCCTCTGCTCCACGTGGGAAGGGCTTTCTTCCTCCTCTGGCACCTGGCTGGCACAGCTTGCTCACAGATGCTGGGGCTGCCCCATCCCTGGAAGTGTTCCAGGCCCATTGGTGCTCTGGCATCAGGCTCAGAGCAACCTGCTCTATGGAACCACGTCCCTGCCCACGGCAGCAGGCTTGGAATGAGGTGATCTTTAGAGCCCCTTCCAACCTGAATTATTCCATGATTCTATCAACTCAAAACACTAGGGGAATACATCTGTAAAGGTCACTAAATACATGAAAGAATCTCCCCATCAGCAAATTTTTGAATGAAAAGTATATCTACAAACAGGGAGAAATATTCTTGCTACCTGCTCTTGCTACCTTTCAGGCCTAATTTTAGCTATCACTTCAAGTTTTAAAATATTTTCTTTTGAAATTATAGGCAGTGTTCAAATTTTAGCATTTTTACACTATTGCAGAAGCAAAAATTGCTGACAATCAGGCCGTGTCATTCTTTATGGAGCAGAGCCATCGTGACAGAATTTCTGGGACAGAAATTTTACACGATGTCACTCCACAGAGAGCACCAAATTCCATATCAGGTGGCACTTCTGCTCCTCCACATCAGAAATCTAAACTAGGACAAGTGAAGTTTTGACTTGGCACTGTCAAAACAGACCGACTTGGCACTGGTGCCACCTTGGGTCTGGGAACCACCCTGCATACCAAAGAATTTCAGGAGCCAGCCGGCCACCCCCAGCCACAGCCCCCCCCCCCACAAACCACGGCCCTTTTCCCTGGCAAACAAAACTCACCTGCCCCGCTTCTGGATGGCACACTGCAGGAGCCACGAGGCGCTATCACGTCAGCCCGACTTGGCACTGGGGCCAGCTTGGGTCTGGGAACCATCCTGCCTATCGTGGAATTTCAGGAGCCACCAGGCCACTCCCGGCTACTGGCTAACCTCGGTCTCACGCGGCTCTTTGTCCTAACGCGGCTAATGTCAGCTACACTAGGCTATCCTGGTCTCTTAAGCTAAACTCGGTTATTTTCGGCCACACTCGGCTCTTCGGAACACTTCAGCCCGGCTCGGCTCGCTGAGGGCGGGAGAGCGGGCATGAGAGGACCCCGGCGCAGACAGGCCAGGTTTACCCAGATGCCTGTCACAAACCCGCAGAAATACGCCCGCCCGCGGCGACGCTGAGCCCACAGCATGTATCGGATACGCTTCAAACGCCACAGAAAAATCCGTCGGGGCCGCCATGACGTCGGTATTCCATGCAGGCAGTTCACTTACACCCACCGGGGTCCTCCACTTCCCCGCCATCTCGAGAAGGTCAACGAAAAGTCCGAGACACCCGCGACACGCCACTCCCAGCATGGCGGCCTCTCGGCTGCCTGCCGGCGCACGGCTGCAGTACCGCGCTCTGCCCACAAGGCGGCAGCACTGCCGCCCGCCCCAGACGGGGGCGCAGCGCGCCTCGGGGCTGCGGGCAGCGAAGGCGGCAAAAAAGAACAGGGGCGACCCCAGACAAAAACTGCTCTGAAATAAATGCCAAAAACCTGCCTCTTATCCGACCAGAACCAAACAAACCGCCTTGCTTTAAAATCCTATTAAAATCAATTTGATAGTCCTATTTTTCGTATTTATATTCACATGCATATTTATAGTGGACATTGATGTAGCATGTAATTTATAAAATATATTCTGTCTATTCCTACTGTTTCTATTTATTTATATTTTGTGGTTTTAAAAAAATCTTTCTATATTTATTGTATATTTCTATGTTAAAAGCATGATAGAAATGTAATTTTAATTATTTAAAATAAAAATCCCATACTAACTAAACAAATACAAAAAAGCTCTATTCTTTTAAACTATATTGAAATATTTTTATATTTATAGCTTGCATGACTATATTCACATTTATATTTATAGTTTATATTTTATATTTATAGCTTGCATGACTATATTCACATTTATATTTATAGTTTATATTTAAGCATTATATTAATCATGATATATCATATGTGTCCTATTCAAATAATAGAAATAAATTATTTTTTAAATTATGTACCATATCTACTGCTACAACTTATTTTATCTTAGATTTTTAATTTTATATTAGCCTTTTGCTCTTTATGATCTGTTTCTATACTTAGATTTCTACCTTTATATTATTTGTATTTATCATTTTTGTACTAAAACCCCTGCTTTTGCCAAATAAAAAACAAAACCCCCCTTTATGTTAAACTGCTTTAAAAAACTTATATCAATATGGTGTAATATATAACAAATGATAGATATGATAAACATAAATACATTTATATCAATTTTATATCTATTTCTTACAATACACTATAATAGGATATATACAGTATTACTTGTATTATGGATCTTACATGCAGATATTGATTTATGTTATTTTGTATTTTAAATAATTTAACAATTCTCTATATATTTGAAAGACATTTATATATTTATACTTTGGTTGCGATTTTTTCTGGGTGTTTTCCGGGTCTTTTCTTGCCCTTCTTGGAATTGTTTTTCTGGGTTTTCTCTGGGTTTTTCTTGCCCATCTTGGGGGTTTTTCCTGGGTCTCTTCATGCCCATCTTCGGTTTTTTTTTCTGGGTTTTTTCTTGCCCGTCTTGGGGTTCTTTTCTGGGTTTTTTTCTTGCCCATCTTGTTGGGCTTTTTTTCTGGGTTTTTTCTTGCCCATCATCGTCTGTTTTACTGGGTTTTAAGCCAACATGGGTACATTCCATGTCAGTACATACAATATAACCCGGCTGAGGATTTTTTATTCTAACTTTAAAAATGAGTTGCAAAACCTGAAAAGCAAAAGTCATATACACAAGGTTAAATCCAGTCAGCATGTGCCCACCCATGCAGAGACGAGCAGACACAGACAGACACAGCCACGTGCTCTCACACACACTGACACACTCTTGCCACTTACACGCTCACTGCGGCCCTTACCTGAGACGCTGAAGAACGTGCTGTGACACATCTTCTGGCTGCTGCTCCTTGAAGTAAATGGCAGACCCTGGGGAAATCAGCAGCCTCGGGGACCTGTGAGACAACAGGAAGGGTCAACGAGTGGCTATCTGACAGCTAGGACTTGTCCCCACTCTGGACCAATAAATTATCTACCCAAAATCCCACAAAAGACAGATGAAGAGTAAAATTTCTATAACTGTTCTACCTAACTGTGACTACGTGCCAGGGCAGGGCAGCTCTGATCGTAAGTGGTACAATATAAGTACGTACAATATAGGCTGAGGTAAACAGTGCAAGTGTAAACAGAGCGTAAGTACACACAATATAAGGTGACGCACTTACATACAGTATAAACCAACACAGGTACACACAATATAAACCAATATAGGTACATCCAATGTAAGTACATATAGTATAAACCAACATAAGTACATACAGTATAAGTACGTACAGTATAAGCCAGCATAGGTACACACAATAGAGGTACATACAACATAAGCCAACATAGGCAGATACAATACAAGCCAGGACTTGAGATAACTCTCTGGAAGACGAATTCTTGAGCCCTGTACCCTTTGAGAAGATGGAACCTAAGGAACTGCTGCAGTCACCTGAGGAGGTGCATCTGAAAAAAAGTCAGGACAAAAGTCAAAGGGCTACAGAATAACTTAAGTGCTCGGCTAAATTGGGCTGTAATCGGCTAAACTCGGCTATTGTCGGCTGCATTCGGCTGGATGCGCCTCTTCGGCGCGGCTCGGCTCGCTTCGGCCGAACTCGGAGCTGCTCTGTACGTTCGGCGCGGCTCGGCTTCATTCGGCCGAACTCGGAGCCTCTCTGTGCGCTCGGCGCGGCTCGGGTTCATTCGGCTGAACTCGGAGCCTCTCCGTGCGCTCGGCGCGGCTCGGCTCGTTCGGCTCGCTTCGGCCGAACTCGGAGCTGCTCTGTACGTTCGGCGCGGCTCGGCTTCATTCAGCCGAACTCGGAGCCGCTCTGTGCGCTCGGGCTCGGCAATCAGGGCGCTCTGTGGCTCGGCAAGGCTGGTATCGGCCGAACTCGGAGCGCTCTGTGGCTGGCGCCGGCTCGGCTCGCTTCGGCCGAACTCGGAGCCGCTCTGTGCGCTCGGCAAGGCTCGGCTCGCTTCGGCCGAACTCGGAGCCGCTCTGTGCGCTCGGCAAGGCTCGGCTTCATTCGGCCGAACTCGGAGCCGCTCTGTGCGCTCGGCGCGGCTCGGCTCGCTTCGGCCGAACTCGGAGCCTCTCCTTGCGTTCGGCGCGGCTCGGCTTCATTCGGCCGAACTCGGAGCCGCTCTGTGCGCTCGGCGCGGCTCGGCTCGCTTCGGCCGAACTCGGAGCCTCTCTGTGCGTTCGGCGCGGCTCGGTTATTCGGCCGAACTCGGAGCCGCTCTGTGCGCTCGGTCGGCTCGGCTCGGCGGCTCGGCTCGCCCTGAGGCGGGCAAGCGGCCGCCGCCTCACGTTAAACGCGGCCGGCTCGGGCTCTCCTGCTGCCGCGTCCCGCGGGCGGCCCGCCCATCGCACGGACACGACCGGGAGCGCGGGGCGGCACAGGGGCTCATTAGGCGGTGACCGCACTCGCGCTAATTAGCGCGCACGAGAGCAGCGGGCTCGGTTCGCCTGAGCTCGGCTCCGTTCAGGCAGCCTCGCAAGCCTGGCCTCGGTTCGCTCGAGGCCGTCAGGTTCGGCCGGTCTCGCCTTGCTTCGGCTGAGCTCGTTCCATTCGGCCGAAGGAGGCGTCGTTCGCTCGTGTTTTTACAAATATCTTTCTCTATAGATTGTATATTTCTATATTTAGATTTATACTTCTATAATACTTCTATTATTCCAAATAAAAACCCCGTCTCTAACCAAATAAATACAAAAAACAACCTTCTTTTAAACGAGATTGAAATATTTTTATACTTAGTATAATTATATTCCCATTCATATTTATAGTTTCTTTTGATGCAGTGTATTAATTATATATAATATAGGTAAAGTTCTAGAAATGTATTTAAATTATTATTTATATTATGTGTCATATCTACTGCTACAACTAATTTTTTCTTGTTTTTAAACTTTATATATATATATCTGTGTTTATTTATGATATATTCCTGTACTTAGATTTCTACATTTATATTGTTTGTATTTATAATTTTTATAATCAAAACCCTGCCTATTGACAAATAAAAAAACCCCGCTTTATTTAGCTATTTAAAAAAATATTTTCATGATTACAATTTTCATGTTTATATTTGTAATTTATTCTATATCACATGAGAACACACCTGCTCCTGCACCCCAGTGGGGCTCCCTCTCCTGGGGACCTTGGGGTGCCCCAATGGCATCAGAGCCCCGAGTCTTCACCCCCCTCTCCTCTATTTAGAAACTACACTGGAACTTTTTTCTGGAAACAAAGACATTACCTAAATCCTGTCCCCATGTCCCAGACAGATAGATATTCAGTTATTAGTTGGCTGGGCAGCAGTTTTTTAAATAGAAGGATAAACAAGATGTGAACTTTTTAGCTACAAGCAAATAGGCAAATCTGAACAAGGTACCAATGGCCAGCCACTCAAGTAATTTTGAAGCAATTTTTTAAACAATAAAATACTGCTACCACAAAAATAAAGCAAAAAGCTAACTACTGGCTAAGAAAAAATTAACTTTTGACAGCAACAACATTCCAACCACACAGGCTTTTTTCCCGATGTCATACCTTATAACTACCTCTCTTGGGAATTCTCATCATGTATCCCAAAAGGAATAAATACCTTAGAGCATCCTAAAGCAAAAAGTAGCACACATGAGCTCCTCACACTCCCGGCAGTGCACTGAGCTCCTCACACTCCAGCGCAGCGTGCACTGAGTCTGCAACAGATTCTGCTCAGTGAGGGTCTGCAAACAAAGGTTCAACTGATGAACTGAACTGATTTTATAGGGATGTTTTCTAAGCACAGAAGCACAAAAAAGAACAAGCAGAAACAATTCTTAAATAAATCTGCAAGTTTTATTTAGCATATATGCGACTGATTTCCACCCTGTGGCTTCTCACTTTGATTGGTCTGTAGGTTCAGGAAGATGACAATGCACACTCTGCCTTCCCTGAGCCCCCACGTCAGCTGAGCGCTGCTCCGTGTGCTCAGATCGTCAGGAGCTGGATTACACGTACCCGGACGGACTGGAACTGCTCTGCTGCAGATTCAGGAGACGACGGCAGAGAGGGGCTGGCCGAGGCGTCGTCCGAATTCCATTTCTGTGTGACGAGAAGCGGTTTGTTCCCAACAGCTGCAACATCCCCGGCTCGCTTCCCTGGTGAGTACCGATGGCACACAAATGGCAGCCTGAGGAAATCGTGTTCTGGGCTCTAAGTGGCTGGGACAGGGTCTGATGTTTTGTTTTGCATCTGTATGACGATTAGTACGACAGGGCTCTGAGGGATGACATGGCAACACAGAATTAAAAACTCCTCGATAGAATTACATCGACGTCTAGGAAAAGACAAAAGCCTATCACCCTTCTGAAATCTACTTTTAATCCAAAGCACGGTGTGGTGGTTTGACCAGGAAGGAGTGGGAATTCTGGGAAGCTGTGGTCAAACCAATGAAGGTTTTGGGTTTGAGACTGGCACCTGGTGTAGCCAGTGGGGTTTGGACACACCTCCGAGAATACACAGGGGTTAAAAAGCAGGGCACTGCCCTTGGCACTCTCTCTTGGGACGTCGAAGCGAAGAGGTCAGATCACCCTCCCCTGTCCAGCCTTGCTGCTGGGCGGGGGAGGGGCAGCCATGCGGTAGGCCCGGGGCCTGGACAGAGATGGGGGTTGAGGGGGCTTCAAGGATGGAAGGGTGGAGGAGCCCCAAGAGACATCGGGCAGTCATTCCCCCCCGGAGGGAGAGAGAGAGGAGAGCCGGCGTCTGAATGTGATAGCAGCCAGCCCGGGAGGAGAAAGAAGGAGGGAAGAGTGCAGCCTGGCCGGCGGAGCAGCAGCACCTGTGGGAGTACGGAGTACCAGCATTCTGAGATAGACAGAGACTGAAAACTTTTAACCCTTTCTTTCATGATTGGGGCCTTGCAAAAATGCTAATCCTCCTCGAAGCTGAATAAGAAGGGAGATAAGAGATGAGATGAGACAAGGACCTGGCCCGAAGAACGTGGAGATGATTGAATGGGGAGAGATGATTTGGAGTGGCCTTTTGGCTGGACTTTTCTTGTGGCCATGGACTCAGTTGTTCCTGTGACACAGACTGCATTTAGGGGGAAGCAGTGCCTCAGAACCAGGAGGGTTCATCGTGAGGACCCCCCGGCCCCAGGGGGTTGGAAAAATATGGGGGGGGACAGATGTCCCAAAGCAGAGACTGTGCCTTTTTGGAGTGAGACAAGGCATCCTTGAAAGACAACCCTAAAAGCAGCTCTGGTCCATGCGTCAGTGGTGAGAGCACTGGGCATGGAAGGAAGATGTCACAAGCGGCAAAAGGACTTTTTCCGGGCGGTGCCGAAGTGACAAAGAAGCACACGAGGTTTCAGTGTGTTTCCAGGAGAAGCCTATGGAACAAGAAGGACTCCTTTCCTCTTCATGAACTGAAGTTTGAGTATACTAAAGTGTGGGGCCAAGGCTGGGCAGTTGGTGTTTTGGGAGAATGTATCGGATTGGGAAAGTCAGGTAGTGGGGAGGAGGAAAGTGGTTTTTTGTAAGGTTTTCAATTTTTTTTTTTTTCTCCTTTTCCTTATAGTCTTTCCCTATTTTCCTGTAGTTTAGATAATAAAGTGTTCTTTATGTTTAAGTTGGAGCCTGTTTTGCTTATTCCTGGTCACATCTCACAGCAGACACCAGGGTGAGGCATTTTCATGGGGGGCACTGGCTCTGTGCCAGGCTCAAACCATGACAAGGGCCCAGCTCTGACAGTGCTGAATGAGCAAACTGACAGCACTGCTAGTGTGGCAACATCTGCTTTCATCCTCCTCTTGGGTCCCTCCCAAAGCCTGGCCAGGGCTCAAGGAGGAACCAAGGGAGGTGACTTTGACCATACAGCCCCAAACAAGGCCAGATGTCACATTTCATGGCCTTGTCTGGCTTCTAAATACACAAAGGTCAATACATGTTTCACTAATGAGTGGCTACATCTATCTCAATCCTAATGACCATGCACATTTCATTAGGGAGCAGATACAAAGATAACCTTTGGTTGGAAGGTTCATCCAGAGGCCACCTTTGGCTCAGGGCCTGCTGTCCAGGCCTCACTCAAGGCTGGTGTCCAGGCCTTGTCACTTCAGGGACGTGGTTCAGTGCTGGGCTTGGCACTGCTGGGTGAGTGGCTGCACTGGGTGAGCTCAGAGGGCTTTTCCAACAGAAAGGATTCTGTGATTCCATGATTCTATCCACTGCATTCAGCTGGGGCTATTTTAGCAGCATTACTTTGCTCCAAAAGTTCCCTCTTGCCCAGCTCCTGTGGCCTGAGGATTCAGCTCCTGGTGCTGAGCTGCTCATGCTGAACGAGACGACTGGGAGAGATGAATCCAGTCAATGCAATTCCTTCTGGGACACGGAGAGGGGAGGCTGTGCAAACAGGAACATTACTTGTTGTGGCCTCCTCTCTGCCCTTCACGCCTTTCAGGGCTTTGAACCAGCCAAGAGCTTTCTCCAAGAGTGCAATGGAGCAGCTGTTCCTGCTCCCAGGCCTGGCTCTTCCCAGTCTCTGCCCTTGCCTGGTTCTGTCCCTCTTGCTGTGCCCTCTGTTCCCCCAGGGCTCGCTGGCTGCTGCCCAGGACTGTGGCACTGGCACAGATCCAGGGCTCCAGAGCCTCCTTTCTGTGCCCTTGGAGCTGCCTGGGCACAGCAGCCTTTTCCATCTGGAAGCTCCCCGTGGACAGGGAGTGCCCAGCTCCGTTCCTTGCACAGCCTCCAGGAGCCCAGGGCTGCCATCTCCAGTCCCTGCTGGCACTGGGGGCTCCCAGGTGCCTCAGGCTGCTGTGACACCGCTGCACACGGGAGGGAAGAGGGGCAGGGGCTGTGCTCAAAGTCAGCTCCATCTGCTGCTGCTGCTGCTGCTGCTGCTGCTGCTGCTGCTGCTGCTGTGGGGTCATTTGTGCAGCCCTGGCCCAGAGTCAGGGATCAGATCCTGCCAGTCTCTTCCAGCCCTGGCTGCTCAGAGTTTGGGCCTTGGAGCCTCAGGTGGCCAAAGGCAGCTGCTGCTGGTCCCTCTGTGTGCCCGAGTTCAGCAGTGCTGCTCCATCAGTGTGTGCCCAGCAACGGGGAAAAGCCTCAGCCCTGCAGGGCCAGGAGCTGCCGGGCTCTGCCTGAGCAGCTCAGCCAGCAGGAAGGGAGCTGCTCCACACGGGAACCAGGAGCAATGGACACTCCTTTGATAGGACATGTTTTCTATTGAAAGGAAAAAAGAGGAATAAGGAAAAAAATTTATAAATTGTAAAAGATAAGCATAAAATCCAAGTGTTAGTGAAAAACATAAAATACAGTTAATGAAAAAAAACCCATAAATGCCAAGTTACATTCTTTGCATTAAGAGGTAAATGATCTTATTAAAAAGCGAACTCAGTTATTTACATTGTAAATGTGCTGATGGCATGGATCCATCTTTGTGACCTCAAAAGCCTCTTAAAAGATTTTGAGCTTTGTTTCCAACATTGGTATTTGAAATTGTGCTCAAAGCAAGAGGAAATTGTTTTGTGCCCTTCCAGCTCCAAGCAGGACTGGGAATGGAAACTCTGTCAAAGCCCACATCCTTTAGAAGATGACCTTCCTTCTCAGCCTGGGAATGAGCTGCACATACCTGTTCTAACTGCCAGGAGTTTCTTAGAGACACAAAGTCCCACTGACAGCTTTTTGCTCTGGTTTGGCAGTGCAGAAGGGCAATTCTCCATCCACCAGCTCCAGACTGCACTGCCTCAGGAGCACAGCCCACTCGCCAGCTTTGGCCCACTCGTGGCACTGCTAGAGGAGGAAGAAAGTGCAATTGCACAATTCCAGCCAGTCAAGAAGAAAACACCCTGTACAGATCCAGGCGTTCAGCTGGGACTGTGGAGAGTTTGGGTCCTTGCCAATTGGATGTGTGTCCCCAGCTGCAATCTCTGGGCCTGCAGCAGAGTCTCACTCACCTGCCAAAGCAGAAAGCTCAGGCGCTGTGCTCACAACGGGCTTGTCTGATGCAAAACTGTCAGAGCAATGTGAGGGCAGAGCCAGCCCAGCTGGGCCCAGGGCTGAGCCCAGCAGACCCCTGGCAGAGCCCAGAGCAGCCTCAGCACCCGCAGAGCCCGGCTGCAAAGAGAGAAAGCAGAAAGTGCCCGTCAGCTAAGGGCTCCTGTGCCCTTGTGCCAAGGCCTGCGGTGCCCAGGCCATGCTGGCTGTGCCCAGAGCTGTGCCCAGAGCTGCCCATCCCTGCTGCCTTTGGCACAGAGCAGGAGGGCAGGACCTGTGCCCAGCCTGCAGCCAGCCACGGCACATCCAGCCCTCAGCAGCTGCCCAGAGCAGGATGCTCCTGTGCTCGCTGCCATCTCCCAAAAGCTCTGATCCCACCCTGCCAAGCACACAGGGACCCACCTCACGCCACCCACGGCTGGAAGAAAAGCTGCTCCCAAACCATGGCCTCAGCCTTCTCCAAGGGCACGGCCCATCCATGCCACAGCTGCTCTCCAGCACTTCCCCATCCACACTGGACCACCTGGAACGCTTCCTCTGGAATAACAAACAACACATTATTGACAAGAGTTTTGAGACAAAAAGGGAAAACAAGAAAAACAGTAAAAACTCTTATCTCTGTCAGGGCCTTGAGGAAGGCCCAACCCCTACATGCTAGGGAAAAACCCAGCCATGGCTGAGGGAATCCCACACTTTCTCTCTTCCCCACTGCACTGCCCCCCAAAATCACAGTGACCCCAAAGCAAACAAGGGCAGTGGGCAGCCCAAGCCCTTCCTTGCCTGCACAGCAAAGCAGCTGTGCACAGGTTCTGGAGCCCCACCTCTGCTCCCACCATGGGGTTGGTTTGTGTCGGGCTGGCTGCCCCAGCCCCAGCCCCAGCCCGGGGCACGGTGGGTGCTGGGGGCTGTTGGCAGAGCCAGGAGCCCACTCCCATTTCGTACCCACCCCAGCCCATCCTCCCAGCCCTGCCAAAAGCAGCTGGGCAGTGACTGAAGAATGAGTTGCATCTGCCCCAGCAAAGGGGGAGCCTTTGGTTTCCAGCCAGGCTGGGCCATGCCCAAATCTGGCAGAATTTCCCCAGATGGGGACTCATCTGCAAATTCCCTGTGGAGTTTGGCTTTGAAGAAGGTGCCAGAATCAAAGTGCATCACCTTCAGCCTCCAGTGGCCAGGCTGAGGAAGAGCTTGTCATCCTTGATGTCACCCTCGCTGTCTCCAGCAGCAGCAGCAGCAGCAGCAGCAGCAGCAGCATCCCCACCCGGTACAGCTTCTCCAGGGGCTCCTTCTCCTTCCCTGGGGGCAGACCAGGCTCTCAGGGCTCTGCCCAGGGTCCCAGCTGTCAGGGAACCAGGACAAGCAAAACCAGCTTGGATGGCGGCCACCAGTGCTGGGCAGAGCAGCTCAGCTCCAGCACAAGGGCTGTGTGTTCCCATCCCATGACCCCGGTCCAGTGACACTGGCAGCACAAAAAGGGTTGGGTTCCTTTGCTTCTCATTGCCAAGGCGTATGTGGAGCAGGAACTTACCAGGGCCCTGGATCAAAGTGTGCCTGTGGCTCTCTCCCTTCTTCTATGGCAGAGGAATATCCTGCATCCAAGGAACACAGAACAGGTCTTCCAGTGTGGGTCTGTCCAAGGAGTTCACGGATAAACACCACCAGATCACGTCTTTGCACTCTGGGGAGAGAAAGCAGAAACTGATGGTCAGCCAGAGAAGGCTCCTGTCTGCTTTACCCCACTATTCCCATTCCCCGGCCATGCTGGATGTGCTCAGAGCTGGGCCTAAACTTTCCCATCAATTCCCTGTCTTGGAGGAGAGCAGGAGAGCAGGACATGTGCCACCTCCTCAGCAGCTGCCAGAGCGGGATGCCCACGAGCCCGCTGCTGGCTCCCAGCACTGGGATTCCCCCCGTGCCCAGAGAAGAGGATCCACCTTGAGAGAGCCTTTGTGGCAGCGGGAGCTGGCCCCAGCTGAGGTTCCGGCCCCTCCTGAAAGGGTGCTCCCCGCAGACCATCTGGTGCAGCAGGATGCCCAGGGACCAGATTGTTGCTGCCTCGCCATGGTACCAGCCAAAGTCGTTCCATTCCGGGGGGCTGTAGGACAGTGTTCCTATGGAATACAGATGGAGTTCATCAGGGGGATGCTGCTGCTCCCAGAGCCTGGCCCCAGCATCCCTGGGCCCGCGGGGGCTGCATCAGGGGCACACAGGGTGACCACTGCCCTCTCGCCAGCATCTGGGACTTGTGCACAAAGTCAGGGTTGGAAAAGAAGCCTCTGGTGCTGGAAGAGGGCAGCCCTGGCTAGGCCCGACCATGACATGCAAAGGAAAAACCCACTCCATGCTGGGGAAAAAACATGCCCTTATCCTCCCTGCCTGCATTGCCCCAAAAATATTATGAAGCCAAGGGAAACAGGGCGAGTGGGGTAGTGCAAGCCCTTCCTCTCATTTGCACACCAAACTGGCTGGGGCACAGGTTCTGCCCTCTCTCTCTGCTACCCCCACCCACGGGGGTTTTGGTGGGGCTGGCTGCCCCAGCCCAGCCCCAGTCCTGGGCAGAGTGGCTGGCAAAGGCTGCCAGCAGGGCTGGAAGATGGCTGCCCA
>NW_026993425.1:0-13936 GCF_028769735.1 Zonotrichia leucophrys gambelii
GGAGCCAGCCGGCCACAACCAGCCACAAGCCCCCAAACACATACCACGGCCCTTTTCCCTGGAAAAAATCTCAGCTGCCCCGCTTCTGGGTGTTAGATTGCAGTAGCAAATTTGTACTGCCATACAAGTCCGAGTTGGCTCTGGTGCCACCTTTCATCTGGGAACCATCCTGCGCGGCGTGGATTTTCAGGAGCCAGCCGGCCACTCCCAGCCACAGGACCCCAAACACAAACTACAGCCGTTTTCCCTGGAAGTAAAACTCACCTGCCCATCTTCTGGCTGGCAGAATGCAGGAGCCACTTGGTACTATCAAACCAGACGGACTTGGCACTGGTGCCCCCTTGGGTCTGGGAACCATGCTGCGCGGCGTGGATTTTCAGGAGCCACCCGGCCACTCCCAGCCACAGGCCCCCAAACACAAACCACGGCCGTTTTTTCCCTGGCGAACAAAACTCACCCGCCCCACTTCTGGCTGGCAGATTGCAGGAGCCACTTGGCTCTATCAATCCCTCCTGACTCGGCACTGGTGCCCCCTTGGGTCTGGGAATCATCCTGCGCGACGTGGATTTTCAGGAGCCAGCCGGCCACTCCCAGCCACAGGCCCCCAGACAGAAACTACGGCCCTTTTCCCTGCAAGTAAAACTGACCTGCCCATCTCCTGGCTGGCAGATTGCAGGAGCCACTTGCCTCTATCAAACCAGCCTTACTTGGCACTGGTGCCACATTTCATCTGGGAACCATCCTGCGTATCGTGGATTTTCAGGAGCCACCCGGCCACTCCCAGCCTCAGGCCCCCAAACACAATCCATGGCCCTTTTCCCTGGCAAACAAAACTCACCCGCCGCACTTCTGGCTGGCCGATTGCAGGAGTCACTTACCTCTATCAAACTAGCCCGACTCGGCACTGCTGCCCCCTTGGGTCTGGGAATCATCCTGCGCGACGTGGTTTTCAGGAGCCAGCCGGCCCACTCCCAGCCACAGCCGCCAAACACAAACTACGGACCTTTTCCCTGGAAGTAAAACTGACCTGCCCATTCTGGCTGGCAGATTGCAGGAGCCCCTTGGCTTTATCAAACCAGCCTTACTTGGCACTGGTGCCACCTTTCATCTGGGAAACATCCTGCGTATCGTGGATTTTCAGGAGCCACCCGGCCACTCCCAGCCACAGGCCACCGAACACAAACCACGGCCGTTTTTTCCCTGGCGAGCAAAACTCACACCCGCCCCACTTCTGGCTGGCAGATTGCAGGAGCCACTTGGCTCTATCAATCCCTCCTGACTCGGCACTGGTGCCCCCTTGGGTCTGGGAATCATCCTGGCCGACGGGATTTTCAGGAGCCAGCCGGCCACTCCCAGCCACAGGCCCCCAGACAGAAACTACGGCCCTTTTCCCTGCAAGTAAAACTGACCTGCCCATCTCCTGGCTGGCAGATTGCAGGAGCCACTTGCCTCTAAAACCAGCCATACTTGGCATGGTGCCACATTCATCTGGGAACCATCCTGGTATCGTGGATTTTCAGGAGCCACCCGGCACTCCCAGCCTCAGGCCCCCAAACACAATCCATGGCCCTTTTCCCTGGCAAACAAAACTCACCCGCCGCACTTCTGGCTGGCCGATTGCAGGAGTCACTTACCTCTATCAAACTAGCCCGACTCGGCACTGCTGCCCCCTTGGGTCTGGGAATCATCCTGCGCGACGTGGATTTTCAGGAGCCAGCCGGCCACTCCCAGCCACAGGCCGCCAAACACAAACTACGGCCCTTTTCCCTGGAAGTAAAACTGACCTGCCCATCTTCTGGCTGGCAGATTGCAGGAGCCCCTTGGCTTTATCAAACCAGCCTTACTTGGCACTGGTGCCACCTTTCATCTGGGAAACATCCTGCGTATCGTGGATTTTCAGGAGCCACCCGGCCACTCCCAGCCACAGGCCACCGAACACAAACCACGGCCGTTTTTTCCCTGGCGAACAAAAACTCACCGCCCCCACTTGTGGCTGGCAGATTGAGGAGCCACTTGGCTCTATCAATCCCTTCCTGACTTGGCACGGTGCCCCCTTGGTCTCGGAACCATCCTGCGCGACGTGGATTTTCAGGAGCCAGCCGGGCCACTCCCAGCCACAGGTCCCCAGACAGAAACTACGGCCCTTTTCCCTGGAAGTAAAACTGACCTGCCCATCTCCTGGCTGGCAATTGCAGGACCACTTGCCTCTATCAAACCAGCCTTACTTGGCACTGGTGCCACATTTCATCTGGGAACCATCCTGCGTATCGTGGATTTTCAGAGCCACCCGGCCACTCCCAGCCTCAGGCCCCCAAACACAATCCATGGCCCCTTTTCCCTGGCAAACAAAACTCACCCGCCCCACTTTGGCTGGCCGATGCAGGAGTCATTTACCTCTATCAAACCAGCCCGACTCGGCACTGCTGCCCCCTTGGGTCTGGGAATCATCCTGCGCGACGTGGATTTTCAGGAGCCAGCCGGCCACTCCCAGCCACAGGCCGCCAAACACAAACTACGGCCCTTTTCCCTGGAAGTAAAACTGACCTGCCCATCTTCTGGCTGGCAGATTGCAGGAGCCCCTTGGCTTTATCAAACCAGCCTTACTTGGCACTGGTGCCGCCTTTCATCTGGGAAACATCCTGCGTATCGTGGATTTTCAGGAGCCAGCTGGCCACTCCCAGCCACTGGACCCCGAACACCAACCACTCCCCTTTTCCCTGGCAAGCAAAATTCACCCGCCCCGCTTCAGGCTGGCTGATGGCAGGAGTCACTTGCCTCTGTCAAACCAGCCCGACTCGGCACTGGTGCCACCATTCTTCTGGGACCCACCCTGCGTATCGTGGATTTTCAGGAGCCAGCCGGCCGCTCCCAGCCACAGGCCCCCGAACATAAACCACAGCCCTTTTCCCTGGCAAACAAAACTCATCCGCCCCGCTTCAGGCTGGCTGATGGCAGGAGCCACTTGCCCCTATCAAAACAGCCCGACTCGGTACTGGTGCCCCCTTGGGTCTGGGAACCATCCTGCGCGACGCGGATTTTCAGGAGCCAGCCGGCCACTCCCAGCCACTTGACCCCGAACACAAACCACAGCCCTTTTCCCTGGAAGTAAAACAGACCTGCCCATCTTCTGGCTGGCAGATTGCAGGAGCTACTTGGTAGTATCAAACCAGACGGACTTGGCACTGGTGCCCCCTTGGGTCTGGGAACCATCCTGCGCGGCGTGGATTTTCAGGAGCCAGCCAGCCCCTCCCAGCCACAGGCCCCCGAGCACAAACCACGGCCCTTTTCCCTGGAAAAAAACTCATCTGCCCCGCTTCTGACTGGCAGATGGCAGGAGAAATTTTCCACTATCATACCAGCCAGACTTCGCAATGGTGCCACCTTGGGTCTGGGAACCATCCTGCGCGGCGTGGATTTTAAGGAGCCAGCCGGCCACTCCCAGCCACAGGCCCCCGAACACAAACCACGGCCCTTTTTCCTGGCAAAAAAAACTCACCCACCCCACATCTGGCTGGCAGATTGCAGGAGCCACTTGCCTCTATCAAACCCTCCTGACACGGCACTGGTGCCCCCTTGGGCCTGGGAATCATCCTGCGCGACCTGGATTTTCAGGAGCCAGCCGGCCACTCCCAACCACAGGCCGCCAAACACAAACTACGCCCCTTTTCCCTGCAAGTAAAACTGACCTGCCCATCTTCTGGCTGGCAGATTGCAGGAGCCCCTTGGCTTTATCAAACCAGACTTACTTGGCACTGGTGCCACCTTTCATGTGGGAACCATCCTGCACGGCATGGATTTTCAGGAGCCAGCCAGCCACTCCCAGCAACAGGTCCCCGAACACAAACCACGGCCCTTTTCTGTAGAAAAAAAACTCATCTGCCCCGCTTCTGGATGGATGATTGCAGGAGCAATTGTCTAATATCAAACCAGTCCGACTTGGCAATGGTGCCACCTTGGGTCTGGGTGTCACCCTGCGTATCGTGGATTTTCAGGAGCCGCCCGGCGACTCCCAGCCACTGGACCCCGAACAGAAACCACCGCCCTTTTCCCTGGAAGTAAAACAGACCTGCCCATCTTCTGGCTGGCAGATTGCAGGAGCCACTTGCCTCTATCAAACCAGCCCGACTTGGCACTGGTGCCACCTTTCATCTGGGAACCATCCTGCGTATCGTGGATTTTCAGGAGCCAGCCGGCCACTCCCAGCCACAGGCCCCCGAACACAAACCACGGCCCTTTTCCCTGGCAAACAAAACTCACCCGCCCCGCTTCTGGCTGGCTGATGGCAGGAGTCACTTGCCTCTATCAAACCAGCCCGACTCAGCACTGGTGCCCCCTTGGGTCTGGGAACCACCCTGCGCGGTGTGGATTTTCAGGAGCCAGCCAGCCACTCCCAGCCACAGGCCCTCGAACACAAACCACGGCCCTTTTCCCTGGAAAACAAAACTCACCCGCCCCGCTTCAGGCTCGCTGATGGAAAGAGCCACTTGCCTCTATAAAACCGTCCTGACTGAGCACTGGTGCCCCCTTGGGTCTGGGAACCACCCTGTGTATCGTGGATTTTCAGGAGCCAGCCGGCCACTCCCAGCCACAGGCACCCGAACACAAACCACTGCCCTTTTCGCTGGAAAAAAAACTCATCTGCCCCCCGATCTTGATGGTAGCTTGCAGGAGCAGTTTTCTACTATCATACCAGTCCGACTTGGCAATGGTGCCACCTTGGGTCTGGGTATCATCCTGCGTATCGTGCATTTTCAGGAGCCCGCCGGCCACTCCCAGCCACAGGCCCCCAAACACAAACCACGGCCCTTTTCCCTGGAAAAGAAAACTCACCCGAACCGCTTCTGGCTGGCAGATTGCAGGAGCCACTTGCCTCTATCAAACCAACCTGACATGGCACTGGTGCCACCATTCATCTGGGAACCATCCTGCGTATCGTGGATTTTCAGGAACCAGCCGGCCACTCCCAGCCACAGGCCCCCAAACACAAACCACGGACCTTTTCACTGGCAAACCAAACTCACCCGCCCCGCTTCTGGCTGGCATATTGCCGGAGCCACTTGCCTCTATCAAACCAGCCTGACTCGTCACTGGTGCCCTCTTGGGTCTGGGAAGCATCCTGCGTGGCGTGGATTTTCAGGAGCCAGCCAGCCACTCCCAGCCACAGGCCCCCAAACACAAACTACGGCCCTTTTCCCCGAAAGTAAAACTGACCTGCCCATCTTCTGGCTGGCAGAATGCAGGAGCCACTTGCCTCTATCAAACCAGCCCGACTTGGCACTGGTGCCACCTTTCATCTGGGAACCATCCTGCGTATCGTGGATTTTCAGGAGCCAGCCGTCCACTCCCAGCCCCAGGCTCGGAAACAGAAAATACGGCCCTTTTCCCTGGAAGCAAAACTAGTCAAATCTGGCACTTTTTTACCATCTAAAATTGTTTGAATAATCTGGTCATAATAATAGATTTCTACAAGGAATTTTTTAAATATCTCTTCGAGTTCTGAAAATGAAGGACTGTGGTCTTTTTCTTCCCTTATCAATATTGCAACGAAATTGATAAATAAAGACCAACTCTTTATTTTTCTTTTTAACCCAAGTAGATAATTCCCATCCATTAATCCATTTTGTGGACCAATATTTGCCATTCTGATGTAAGTTGTCACTTCTTTACAATAGACATTCTGTGACTATTTGACAAGTCTTGGGTGATGATCCTAACTGTCTTAGATACACATAGGAGAAATTTCCTCAGCCAGTGTCAGTCCTAAGCATGCGTATCAGAAGATCTTCCTATAGCTGGGAATTTTCCCATGAAAGGGATTCAGTTAGGGAAGAGACACTTGTCCCAGAGTTTTACATTCTTCTTGCACACTGCTTAAGGAACATGGATCCCATGTCCATTTGGATCTCTGTCTGCACAGAACTTTGTCATGCCAGTGCTTGAAATGCATCTCAAAGAGAATTCACTACAC
Source organism: Zonotrichia leucophrys gambelii (assembly GCF_028769735.1). Lineage (NCBI taxonomy): Eukaryota > Metazoa > Chordata > Aves > Passeriformes > Passerellidae > Zonotrichia > Zonotrichia leucophrys. The sequence continues at coordinate 5,969 of NW_026993425.1, forward strand.
AGAATGAATGAGAGTGGTAGGGCTCAGTGGGGCTCACCAGGCCCAACCCCCCTGTTAAACCAGGATACCTAGAGCCTCTGGCCCGGGATTCTCTCTGGGTGTACTTTTAATGTCTTCTAAGATCCAGGCTGCAGAAGCTTTATGGGCAGTCTGTGCCGCGGTTCAGTCACCCTCACAGTAAAATATCATTTGGTGATGTTCATAGGCAATCTCCTGTATTTCAGTGTGTGCCCACTGCCTCTTGTCTTTTCACTCAGCATCACTTAAAAGACACTGGCTCCCTCCCTTTTGCATTATTGCTTCCCGTATGTATGTGTGCAGCCATGTAGAGAAATGTAAAAAACCTCCCTGAAGGCCACGCAGACAATATTCCCTTCATCTACCAGTCAATTCACCAGAGGTGTTGAAAAAGTTGTTCAGCATGAAATTCCCCCGGAAAATCCATGCCGAGTACATTGCTTTGTCCTCCTTTATATGCTAGGCAACGCTTTCAGGAATAGCTGCCCCATCAAATTCGTGGCGATAAAAGAGAGGCTGGCTGGTTTGTACTTTTCCGAGTCCTCCTAATAGCCATTTTTGAAGAGGGCAGTCTTTTGCTTTCATGCAGTCTTAGCTAAGGAAAACTCCATGCTTTCGTCTGTAGCGTTTCTTTTCCTCTCCAACTTCGCAAAAAGCATTTCCACTATGTCTGGCATGGAGAAACTGTGCCAGCACAGAAAACATCTCCCATCGTGTTTTAAATGTTTCAGAAAGGTTTGCAGAGTGTTTTGCAAGAAGAAAAAGAAAGTTGTTGAAAACACCTTCCAACCGAATGTTCATGTGTTTGGAAAAGGTAGGAGAGTGGTAAGGTACTGTTTTGGATCAGTTTGCAAGCTGCGCACACTATCCCAGTGTTGTGCAGCTTCATTCTTCACCTTTCCGAAGCTGCTGCTCTCTCCGGCTCCCGGAGACGAAGAAGCGGCTTCTTCGCGCAAAGGCGATTGTGTCGGTCACAGTGCACTCCAGTGCGGCAGCTTCTGCCGAAATGTGCCCGGGACCGGCGCTTAGCTACGGAAACATCCGTATCTTCTTCTTTCGGGACTTTTGTGGTCTACGTCATTGCAAAAAAATTTTCCACTATGTCTGGCATGGAGAAACTGTGCCAGCACAGAAAACATCTCCCATCGTGTTATACATGTTGCAGAGAGCTCTGCAGAAGTTTATGCACGAAGAAAAAAATGTTGTTGAAAACACCTTCCAACCGAATGTTCATGTGTTTGGAAAAGGTAGGAGAGCGGTAAGGTACTGTTTTGGATCAGTTTGCAAGCTGCGCACACTATCCCAGTGTTGTGCAGCTTCATTCTTAACCTTTCCGTAGCAGCCGCTCTCTCCGTGTCCGGGAGACGAAGAGGCGTCTTCATCGCGTAAAGGCGATTGTACCGGTCACAGTGCACTCCAGTGCTGCAGCTTTTGCCGAAATGTGCCCGGGACCGGCGCTTAGCTCCTGGGACATCCGTACCTTCTTCATTCGGGACTTTTGTGGTCTACATCATTACAAAAATCTTTTCCACTATGTCTGGCATGGAGAAACTGTGCCAGCACAGAAAACATCTCCCATCGTGTTTTAAAAGTTTCAGAAAGGTTTGCAGAGTGTTTTGCAAGAAGAAAAAGAAAGTTGTTGAAAACACCTTCCAACTGAATGTTCATGTGTTTGGAAAAGGTAGGAGAGTGGTAAGGTACTGTTTTGGATCAGTTTGCAAGCTGTGCACACTATCCCAAGTGTAGTGCAGCTTCATTCTCACCTTTCCAAAGCTACTGGTCTCTCCGGGTCCCGGAGGCGAAAAAGCGGTTTCTTCGCGCAAAGGCGATTGTGCCGGTCACAGTGAACTCCAGTGCGGCGGCTTCTACCAAAATGAAACCGGGACAGGTGATTAGCTCCGGGGAACTCCTTATTGCATCTTTAGCGTATTTTGTGTTCTACATCATTACAAATATCTTTTCCACTATGTCTGGCATGGAGAAACTGTGGCAGGACAGAAAACATCTCCCATCGTTTTTACATGTTGCAGAGAGCTCTGCAGAATTTTATGCACAAAGACAAAAAAGTTGTTGAAAACACCTTCCAACTGAATGTTCATGTGTTTGGAAAAGGTAGGAGATTGGAAAGGTACTGTTTTGGATCAGTTTGCAAGCTGCGCACACTATCCCAGTGTTGTGCAGCTTCATTCTTCACCTTTCAGAAGCAGCCGCTCTCTCCGGCTCCCGGAGGCAAAGAAGCGGCTTCTTCGCGCAAAGGCGACTGTACCGGTAACAGTGCATTCCGTGCGGCGGCTTCTGCCAAAATGTGCCCGGGGCGGCGCTTAGCTCCGGGAACACCGTACCTTCTTCTTTCGGGGCTTTTGTGGTCTACATCATTGCAAAAAACTTTTCCACTATGTCTGGCATGGAGAAACTGTGGCAGGACAGAAAACATCTCCCATCGTGATTTACATGTTGCAGAAAGGTTTTCAGAGTGTTTTGCAAGAAGAAAAAAAAAGTTGTCCAAAACACCTTCCAACCGAATGTTCATGTGTTTGGAAAAGGTAGGAGAGTGGTAAAGTACTGTTTTGGATCAGTTTGCAAGCTGCACACACTATCCCTGTGTTGTGCAGCTTCATTCTTCACCTTTCCGAAGCAGCCGCACTTCCCAGCTGCCGGAGGTGAAGAGGCGGCTTCTTGGCGCAAAGGAGATTGTGCCGGTCACAGTGCACTCCAGTGCGTCAGCATCCGTCGAAATGTGCCCGGGACAGGCACTTAGCTCCGGGGAGCTCCGTATCCTTCGTCTTTCGGGACTTTTGTGGTCTACGTCATTGCAGAAAGATTTTCCACTATGTCTGGCAAGGAGAAACTGTGCCAGCACAGAAAACATCTCCCATCGTGTTTTACATGTTGCAGAGGGCTCTGCAGAAGTTTATGCACGAAGAAAAAGAAAGTTGTTGAAAACACCTTCCAACCGAATGTTCTTGTGTTTGGAAAAGGTAGGAGTGTGGTAAGGTACTGTTTTGGATCAGTTTGCAAGCTGCGCACACTGTCCCAGTCTTGTGCAGCTTCATTCTTCACCTTTCCGAAGCTACGGTCTCTCCGGGTCCCCCGGGGGCAAAGAAGCGGCTTCTTCACGCAAAGGGCATTGTGCCGGTCCCAGTGCACTCCAGTGCGGCGGCATCTGTCGAAATGTGCCCAGGACCGGGGCAAATCTCCGGGGAGCTTCGTATTTCGTCTTTAGCCGTCTACATCATTGCAAAAAGGCTTTCCACTATGTTAGGCAAGGAGAAAATTTGCCAGCACAGAAAACATCTCCCATCGTGTTTTACATGTTGCAGAGAGGTCTGCAGAGTGTTTTAAAGAAGAAAAACAAAGTTTTCCAAAACACCTTCCAATCGAACGTTCTTGTGTCTGCAAAAGTTAGGAGAGTAGTAAGGTATTGTTCTCTATCATTTGCAAGCTGTGCACACTATCCCAGTGTTGTGCAGCTTCATTCTTCAGCTTTCGAAAGCAGCCGCTCTCTCCGGCTCGCGGAGACGAAGAAGCGGCTTCTTTGAGCAAAGGCGATTGTGCGGTCACAGTGCACTGCAGACGGCACTTCTGCCGAAATGTGCTCCGTATCTGCTGATGGCTCCGGGTCTCTGTACCTTCCAATTCCGTTTTTTTGGGCTTGGGCAATGCAAATGGTTTACTTGCAGCAGTAGGAGGGACAGTGAACTGGACTTTTTGCTGTTTTGAGAGAAGCTAATGAAAAATTTTCACCAGGACAGAGCAGGTGTAAAAAAGAAAAATTGTCATAAAAACCGCCTTGTCCCCTTAATTTCTGCTGTGTTGAACAAAAAAGAAATGTTCAACTCGTGTTCCTGGGTTTCACAATCAGTTACAGGTACTTCAGTTGCTGAATTTCTCTCGTCAAGTTAAGAAAGAATCAAAATTGTGATTTCATGCTCACAATTCACCCTAGTGTGCCGAAAAGTGAAAAAGGGGGGAAGGTGCAGGGTCAATTAACTTGAATGGCCTTGTAAATCAGCGGCCACTGATTTCCTAAGGCTTAAAAAAGGTCAGTTGCCTATGTTTTTCTTGGAATTGTTTTAAACCTTCGGTCATTTTTTTTGGGATTCTTTTACCCTTTCCATTAGTTCAGCCTTTGGTCTCCCCCCTTTGCTGCATTTCAATATCTGGGTACCTGGAAATGTGTTGTCATAATTGTCACATCTTATCCCTTCAAAGGGTTTTTGCCTCAAGTCCAGTTTTGCTGGTTTTTGCTATTGATTGTCAGAGGGCACAGGTGTTTGTAGGAGAAGTACACAAACCCATAGCTTGCTTTTTTTGATTTGGCCTGTGTAGCTAATGAATATGAAAACTGTGAGAGGCTTTCTCTCCCCGTTAGGTTTTCACTGGAAGGGCAATGCAAAGGTTACCCGAAGTCTTGGCACAGAAAAAGTAGTGGTTTTACTGCTGCATTAGCTAAACTTACAAAAGGAAGGCCTTGGGCTGAGGCCCATTCCATTGGCTAAGTTGAAAAGGGGACTGTGGGAAGGTGGGCAGCGAATTAGAGGTAGACAACAATTTCTAGAACGGTCGTGTGTTCAAAGCGGTGTTGGGGTTGGTTGAATGTGTTTTTATGGCTTAAAGCTATGGAACGATAAAGGCAAAGTTGCAAGAAAAGCAGCTCTCCTTTCATCTGCTGGGGATCGTTCACCACGGACCCTCAACTCCAAGTTTGCCAAGGAATGATCAGTAGGACTGTTGCAGAGCTGCTGTTTCATCTGAATGGAATAGCAGAGAGTGAAGCGTGGACTTTTGGCTTTGTACAATGTGCGCATTGGGCCATTTAGTTGGTTTCCACATAGCCTTTCTGTCTAAAGTACACTGCCCGAGTCTTTCTACATGTGAGCCATTTCCTTCCTGTTGTTTTCATACCTTCCTTCTTGAAAGGATGATACAATCTTTTCCATTTTGAAACCTTTAGGAAACCTACAAGAGGAGTCATCGCCCCTTTTCTTCTGCCTCCTTTTATTTTCAGGCTCATTTCAAATTTCTGCTAATGTCAAGAGGAAACTGAGATTACCTGCAGGGTTGGCACTCCAGGCTTTCTTTTTCATACTGCTTCATACTGGATGTGATTAAAGGCCTCGTTTTGTCACTCATTCTGCTGTATCCAAACTAAAATATCCAGGGGGTGTGAACACAAAAAGAACCCTAGGCTTTTGCAAAAACTACCCAGGAGGGATTTTGTGTTCAATTTTGATTCTACAGTTTTTTAGAAAAAGGGAGATTGTATGCTTCTTGTGTACCCCTTTTTCTTGTGCTCTCATCCCCTGCATGTCCTAGTTAATCTACGCGTGACTCATTTGGCATCCTCAGGTACAAATTCTGCATAGTTCGTGTCCATACAAATGCCAGTTGCCAAGGAGCCTATTGACCATTCAAGGGCAAAGAAATTGTAAGGGGCAGTTCATTTGCTGAAACGAAGTCATCCATTCAAGTGACAGAGGAAATCCATTGATCTAGGCTTTCCTGGACACCCTGAGAATAGCACTTGTCAGAAAGGGGACACAGCCATTTTCCCCTACTGTATTCCAGAAAGGGAAAGGGACACCTTCAATGTTAAAATGTTTGGCAGGGAAAAAACGCAAGAAATGCACCGGAAATTACTTTAGTCAATAAAGTGCATTTTCTAGTGAAATTTTGCACTTCTTTTCTTGTTGGCCTCTGCTTTTTCACAGAAGACAGGGCAGCAATTCATTATTATTGTTCTTTTGCTTCCTTTTTTGGCCTCCCTCTTTCCACCTGCAATTAAAAATTTGCCTTCTTTATTGGTTCTCTTACTTTACTTCGCGAATTTTACATTAGGGTCAACAACATAATGGTCAAAGTTCTCAGAAGTGGAGGAAGTAGAAGGTACAGAAAAAAGAAAAAACAAATCCAAAAAATAGGCAAATTTTAACAGTCTTCTGTGAGAACATAGGACACAAGATTTCTTTGAAATGAGTAACCAGGGGGACATTTGACGCAGTCAAATCAGGCCGATATTGCCACTGCAGCCAGCAGGGTATGGGAAGAAACCAGCGTAGTGATTTTCAGGAGCCACGCCCCACCACTACAGGACCCCAAAACAAACGACTGCCTTTTCCCCTTAAAAAAAATCACTGCCCCGCTTTGGATGGAGTTGCAGGGAGTCAATGGTACTATCAAACCAGCCGATCGGCCTGGTGCCACATTGGGTCGGGAACCATCCTGCGTATGTGGATTTCAGGAACCAGCCGGCCACTCCCAGCCACAGGCCCCCGAACACAAACCACGGCCCTTTTCCCTGGAAAAAAAACTCATCTCCCCCTCCTCTGGATGGTAGATCGCAGGAGCAATTTCTACTTCATACATCCGACCTGGTAATGGTGCCCCCTTGGACTGGGTATCATCCTGCTACCGTGCATTTTTTTAGGGCCAGCCGGCCACTCCCCGCCACAGGCCCCCAAACCCACTTGGCCCTTTTCCTGGAAGTTAAAAGATCCCCATTTCTGGCGGCAGATTGCAGGAGCCTCTTGGTACTATCAAACAAGGCTACTTGGCAATGGTGCCAGCTTTCACTGGGAAACCGTCCTGCGTTGTGGATTTTCAGGAGGCAGCCGGCCACGCCCCGCCCACGCCCACCAAAAAAAAAACTACGGCCCTTTTCCCGGGAAGGTAAAATACCTGAAACCTTCTGGCTTGCAGATTCGGAGCCACTTGGCTCATTAAAAAAACCCCACTTGGCACTGGTGCCCCCTTGGGCTCTGGTTACATCCTGCGGACTTGGATTTTCAGGAGCCAGCCTCCACTCCCACCACAGGCCCCCCAAACAAAATTATAAAAACTTTTCCCGGAAGTAAAAGTCACCCGCCCCGTTCTGGCTGGAATTGCAGGAGCCACTTGCCTTTCAAACCACTGATCGGCACTGGTGCCCCCTTGTGTCCGGAACCATCCTGCCCCCACTGGATTTTCAGGACCGCCGGGACACTCCAAGCCACAACCAAAACAAAAACTGTGGCCCTTTTCCCTGGAATAAAACTGACCTGCCAATCATTGGCGGCAATTGCAGGAAACACTTGGTATATCAAACCACCCGATTGGCATGGTGCCCGCTTGGGTCTGGGGAACATCCTGTCGACGGGGATTTTCAGGACCACCGGCCCCCCCCACAGGCCCCCCCAAACAAAACAGGCCCTTTTCCCCGGAAAAAAAACTCAGCTGCCCCCTTCTGTATGAACAGTGCGGACAATTTTTCTACTATATACAATTCCGATTTGGGAATGGTGCCACCCCGGGGCTGGGGATACCTTTCTATCGTGCATTTTCAGGAGCCAGCCGGCCACTCCCCGCCAAGGCACCCGAACACCCAACCCCGGGATTTTCCCTGAAGTAAAAGACCTGTCCATCTTCTGCGTCTGATTGAAGGAGCCCCATTGTTCAAAATTTAAACAATCCATCTTAGCCCCGGGGGGCCACCTTTCATCTGGGGGAAACCTCCGCAACGGGGATTTTCAGGAGCCACTGGGCCCCACCAAACCACAGCCCCCAAAAAACAAAACCCCAACCCCTTTTCCCCCGGCAAAAAAAAACTCACCCGCCCCCCCTTTGGCTGGGAGATTCAGGGCCCTTGCCTCTATCAAACCGCCCCACTTTGGCACGGGGCCACCCTTTTACTGGGAACCATCCTGCGCGGCGTAAATTTTTAGGGGCCCCCGGCCCCTCCCACCACAGGACCCCAAAAACCCTCTACGGGCCCCTTTTCCCCCGGTAGTAAAACTGACCCCCCATCTTCTGGCTGGGAAATTGCGGAGCACTTTTATTATCATACCAGCCCGACTTGGCAGGTTTACCTTTCATCTGGGAACCCCCACGTAAGGGATTTTTAGGAGCCACCGGCCCCTCCCGCCACGGCCCCCCCAAAAACAAACTTTTGGGCCCCTTTCCTGGAAGTAAAAC